>NC_092342.1:156350750-156654000 GCF_046630445.1 Rutidosis leptorrhynchoides
TCAAAATACTTCTACTTAACAAAAATGCTTACAATTACATCCTCGTTCAGTTTCATCAACAATTCTACTCGTATGCACCCGTATTCGTACTCGTACAATACACAGCTTTTAGATGTATGTACTATTGGTATATACACTCCAATGATCAGCTCTTAGCAGCCCATGTGAGTCACCTAACACATATGGGAACCATTATTTGGCAACTAGCATGAAATATCTCATAAAATTACAAAAATATGAGTAATCATTCATGACTTATTTACATTAAACAAAATTACATATCCTTTATATCTAATCCATACACCAACGACCAAAAACACCTACAAACACTTTCATTCTTCAATTTTCTTCATCTAATTGATCTCTCTCAAGTTCTATCTTCAAGTTCTAAGTGTTCTTCATATATTCTACAAGTTCTAGTTACATAAAATCAAGAATACTTTCAAGTTTGCTAGCTCACTTCCAATCTTGTAAGGTGATCATCCAACCTCAAGAAATCTTTATTTCTTACAGTAGGTTATCATTCTAATACAAGGTAATAATCATATTCAAACTTTGGTTCAATTTCTATAACTATAACAATCTTATTTCAAGTGATGATCTTACTTGAACTTGTTTTCGTGTCATGATTCTGCTTCAAGAACTTCGAGCCATCCAAGGATCCGTTGAAGCTAGATCCATTTTTCTCTTTTCCAGTAGGTTTATCCAAGGAACTTAAGGTAGTAATGATGTTCATAACATCATTCGATTCATACGTATAAAGCTATCTTATTCGAAGGTTTAAACTTGTAATCACTAGAACATAGTTTAGTTAATTCTAAACTTGTTCGCAAACAAAAGTTAATCCTTCTAACTTGAATTTTAAAATCAACTAAACACATGTTCTATATCTATATGATATGCTAACTTAATGATTTAAAACCTGGAAACACGAAAAACAACGTAAAACCGGATTTACGCCGTCGTAGTAACACCGCGGGCTGTTTTGGGTTAGTTAATTAAAAACTATGATAATCTTTGATTTAAAAGTTGTTATTCTGAGAAAATGATTTTTATTATGAACATGAAACTATATCCAAAAATTATGGTTAAACTCAAAGTGGAAGTATGTTTTCTAAAATGGTCATCTAGACGTCGTTCTTTCGACTGAAATGACTACCTTTACAAAAACGACTTGTAACTTATTTTTCTGACTATAAACCTATACTTTTTCTGTTCAGATTCATAAAATAGAGTTCAATATGAAACCATAGCAATTTGATTCACTCAAAACGGATTTAAAATGAAGAAGTTATGGGTAAAACAAAATTGGATAATTTTTCTCATTTTAGCTACGTGAAAATTGGTAACAAATCTATTCCAACCATAACTTAATCAACTTGTATTATATATTATGTAATCTTGAGATACCATAGACACGTCTACAATGTTTCGACCTATCATGTCGACACATCTATATATATTTCGGAACAACCATAGACACTCTATATGTGAATGTTGTAGTTAGCTATACAGGGTTGAGGTTGATTCCAAAATATATATAGTTTGAGTTGTGATCAATACTGAGATACGTATACACTGGGTCGTGGATCGATTCAAGATAATATTTATCGATTTATTTCTGTACATCTAACTGTGGACAACTAGTTGTAGGTTACTAACGAGGACAGCTGACTTAATAAACTTAAAACATCAAAATATATTAAAAGTGTTGTAAATATATTTTGAACATACTTTGATATATATGTATATATTGTTATAGGTTCGTGAATCAACCAGTGGCCAAGTCTTACTTCCCGATGAAGTAAAAATCTGTGAAAGTGAGTTATAGTCCCACTTTTAAAATCTAATATTTTTGGGAAGGGAATACATGCAGGTTTTATAAATGATTTACAAAATAGACACAAGTACGTGAAACTACATTCTATGGTTGAATTATCGAAATCGAATATGCCCCTTTTTATTAAGTCTGGTAATCTAAGAATTAGGGAACAGACACCCTAATTGACGCGAATCCTAAAGATAGATCTATTGGGCCTAACAAACCCCATCCAAAGTACCGGATGCTTTAGTACTTCGAAATTTATATCATATCCGAAGGGTGTCCCGGAATGATGGGGATATTCTTATATATGCATCTTGTTAATGTCGGTTACCAGGTGTTCACCATATGAATGATTTTTATCTCTATGTATGGGATGTGTATTGAAATATGAAATCTTGTGATCTATTATTATGATTTGATATATATAGGTTAAACCTATAACTCACCAACATTTTTGTTGACGTTTTAAGCATGTTTATTCTCAGGTGATTATTAAGAGCTTCCGCTGTCGCATACTTAAATAAGGACGAGATTTGGAGTCCATGCTTGTATGATATTGTGTAAAAACTGCATTCAAGAAACTTATTTTGTTGTAACATATTTGTATTGTAAACCATTATGTAATGGTCGTGTGTAAACAGGATATTTTAGATTATCATTATTTGATAATCTACGTAAAGCTTTTTAAACCTTTATTGATGAAATAAAGGTTATGGTTTGTTTTAAAATGAATGCAGTCTTTGAAAAACGTCTCATATAGAGGTCAAAACCTCGCAACGAAATCAATTAATATGGAACGTTTTTAAACAATAAGAACGGGACATTTCGGTTGGTATCCGAGCGTTGGTCTTAGAGAACCAGAATTTTGCATTAGTGTGTCTTATCGAGTTTGTTAGGATGCATTAGTGAGTCTGGACTTCGACCGTGTTTACTTGAAAAATGATTGCTTAACAAATTTTGTTGGAAACTATATATTTTTAACATGTGAATATTATGTGATATATTAATCTCTTAACGCGTTTGATATTATGTGATAGATGTCTACCTCTAGAACAAGTCCCATTGACTCACCTAATAATAATGAAGAGTCAAATGTAAATTGGAATGATTCGTGGACTGATTCACAAGTTCCCGAAGAGGAACTGGAAGAAGAATCGGAACCGGAAGAAGAATCGGAACCGGATGAAGAAATTGTAACCGGTGGGGGAAATAATAAAACGGTTAAGTAAAAGAAAATCCTCAACCAACCGACCAAGGTTAATTATGGTCAATGGTGTTTCCGCCAAGGAAGCAAAATATTGGGAGGATTACCAATTCTCCGATGAATCGGATTCCGACGAGAATTCCGATGATGTTATAGAAATTACCCCAACTGAATTTAAAAAGGCAAAAGAAAATAATAAGGGAAAGGGCATAAAAATAGAGAAATCTAATTCCAACCCCGATGAACTTTATATGTATCGTCAAACCCCGAAGTCCTTAAGTTGTAACAATGACCCGGGAACCTCTAAACCACCAGGTTTTTCTAAACCAATGTGGAAAATGACGGTTCGTATTAGGGGAACAACATATATCCCTAGAAACTTGGCAAAACGAACCGAAACCGAAGAAGAAGAAACAAGCGAGTCGGAATAAGATAGTTGTATTCGTGTGGTGTAATATATGTAATATAGTGTGCTTATGCTTTATGATATATGTAAAAATTGCTTGTATTAATAAGTATTTTTTTTATGAATCTAACTCTTGTCTATTTTACAGTTTAAAAACACAAAATGGATAGACAACCCAATATTTTAAGAGACCTACCCGGAGACATGATTGATGAAATCTTGTCTAGAGTCGGTCAGAATTCTTCGGCACAACTATTTAAGGCGAGATCAGTTTGTAAGACATTCGAAGAACGTTCCAAGAATGCCTTGGTTTATAAAAGGCTTTCGTTCGAAAGATGGGGGATATCACATTGGGAAATCCATAAGTTACGATGTGTTTACTTTGACGCATATATTGCGGGGAACCCAAATGCTATTTTACGCAATGGGTTAAGAAATTATTTTGACTCAATATATCCGAATATTGGACTTCGTGATTTAGAAAAAGCGGCTAACATGCAACATAAAGAAGCATGTTATGCTTATGGATTAGTAATGTTCGCTTCTCACCAAAGTGAGAACAAGAACATCGGGCTACAACTATTAAACAAAACGTTCCCACAAGTGACGGAGTCGGTAATTGGGGTAAGAAATGAGGTTTTTAGATTGTTACGGGACTGTTGGACATTACGTAACCCTCGTCCCTTTGACGACGTTACAACACGCTGTCTTATCAACGGCCAAAACGGTTATGTTCCACAAGACCAAGGATGGGAAGTAATCCTAGTTAAACCAGAATGCATGACTTGTTTCTGGACGTATGAATTACGTGTCTTTATTGCCTTTGCTGAACGACTTGTGTACTAGCTAGAATTATCTTCACAACTATCTTATATCAAAGTTATTGTGTGCTATATTTCATGCTATATGTAAAATAAGCGGTATTGTAAGTTTGTAAAATATTGTGTAAAAGTTTGAACGCGAAATATTATTATAATCAGTTTTTCATATAGAATTGTAGTAGTTGAATTGTATATTAGCTACTAAGTATGAACTTAACGGGTAGGTACTACCCGAATTTAAACTTATAAAACGCTAATATGAAGAAAAAGCATTTATAAATGAGTTCATATTATGCTACGAAATACTATTAACTACTCTTAATATTCTGTATGATTAACTTGTTCCATTTGACTATTTTGAAGGAAATGGCACCGACTACTCGACACACCATGAATATGAATGAAGAGGAATTCCGTACTTTTCTAGCTTCAAACATAGCCGCTGTACAGGCTGCGCTACATACCAACAATAACCTTGGATCTAGCAGTACAGGAAATCGTGTAGGATGCACCTACAAAGAATTCACTGCCTGCAAACCTTTGGAATTTGATGGAACCGAAGGACCGATCGGATTGAAACGGTGGATCGAGAAGGTCGAATCGGTGTTTGCCATAAGTAAGTGTACTGAAGACGACAAAGTGAAGTACGCTACGCATACCTTCACAGGTTCTGCGTTAACATGGTGGAATACCTATCTAGAGCAAGTGGGACAAGACGATGCGTACGCACTACCGTGGTCAGCATTCAAGCACTTGATGAACGAGAAGTACCGTCCCAGAACCGAGGTCAATAAGCTCAAGACAGAACTTAGAGGGTTACGAACCCAAGGATTTGATATTACCACGTACGAAAGACGATTCACAGAATTGTGCCTATTGTGCCCGGGAGCATTCGAAGATGAGGAAGAGAAGATCGACGCGTTTGTGAAAGGATTACCAGAAAGAATCCAAGAAGATATAAGTTCACACGAGCCCGCCTCCATACAACAGGCATGTAGAATGGCTCACAAACTAGTGAACCAGATTGAAGAAAGAATTAAAGAACAGACTACTGAAGAGGCCAATGTGAAGCAAGTCAAAAGAAAGTGGGAGGAAAACGGTGATAAGAATCACCAATACAACAACAACAGCAATTACAACAATAATCGCAACAATTATCCCAACAATCGCAACATCAATCGCAACTACAACAAAAGGCCCAACAACAACAACAACAACAACAACAACAACAGCAACTACAACAATCATCTCAACAATAATAATAACCGCAACAACAACAACAATCAGAAGCAGCTATGCCAAAGGTGTGAAAAGTATCACTCGGGGTTCTGCACCAAATTTTGCAACAAGTGTAAAAGAAATGGTCATAGCGCGGCGAACTGTGAGGTCTACGGACCAGGGGTTAATAGAACGAAAGGAACAAATGGTGTCGGAACGAGTAATGGCGGAGCAAGTAGTGTCGGAGCAAGTTATGCCAATGTAGTTTGTTATAAATGTGGAAAACCGGGCCACATTATTAGAAATTTCCCGAACCAGGAGAACACGAATGGACAAGGCCGCGGAAGAGTTTTCAATATTAATGCGGCAGAGGCACAGGAAGACCCGGAGCTTCTTACGGGTACGTTTCTTATTGACAATAAATCTGCTTACGTTTTATTTGATTCGGGTGCGGATAGAAGCTATATGAGTAGAGATTTTTGTGCTAAATTAAGTTGTCCATTGACGCCTTTGGATAGTAAATTTTTACTCGAATTAGCAAATGGTAAATTAATTTCAGCAGATAATATATGTCGGAATCGAGAAATTAAACTGGTTAGCGAAACATTTAAGATTGATTTGATACCAGTAGATTTAGGGAGTTTTGATGTGATAATCGGTATGGACTGGTTGAAAGAAGTGAAAGCAGAGATCGTTTGTTACAAAAATGTAATTTGCATTATACGAGAAAAAGGAAAACCCTTAATGGTGTACGGAGAAAAGGGCAACACGAAGCTACATCTTATTAGTAATTTGAAGGCACAAAAACTAATAAGAAAAGGTTGCTATGCTGTTCTAGCACACGTCGAGAAAGTACAAACTGAAGAAAAGAGCATCAATGATGTTCCCATTGCAAAAGAATTTCCCGATGTATTTCTGAAAGAATTACCGGGATTACCCCCACATCGATCCGTTGAATTTCAAATAGATCTTGTACCAGGAGCTGCACCAATAGCTCGTGCTCCTTACAGACTCGCACCCAGCGAGATGAAAGAACTGCAAGGCCAATTACAAGAACTTTTAGAGCGTGGTTTCATTCGACCAAGCACATCACCGTGGGGAGCTCCTGTTTTGTTTGTCAAAAAGAAAGATGGTACATTCAGGTTGTGTATCGACTACCGAGAGTTAAACAAACTTACCATCAAGAACCGCTACCCACTACCGAGAATCGACGACTTATTTGATCAACTACAAGGCTCGTCTGTTTATTCAAAGATTGACTTACGTTCCGGGTATCATCAAATGCGGGTGAAAGAAGATGATATTCCAAAGACTGCTTTCAGAACACGTTACGGTCATTACGAGTTTATGGTCATGCCTTTTTGTTTAACTAATGCACCAGCTGTGTTCATGGACCTTATGAACCGAGTGTGTGGACCATACCTTGACAAGTTTGTCATTGTTTTCATTGATGACATACTTATTTACTCAAAGAATGACCAAGAACACGGTGAACATTTGAGAAAGGTGTTAGAAGTATTGAGGAAGGAAGAATTGTACGCTAAGTTTTCAAAGTGTGCATTTTGGTTGGAAGAAGTTCAATTCCTCGGTCACATAGTGAACAAAGAAGGTATTAAGGTGGATCCGGCAAAGATAGAAACTGTTGAAAAGTGGAAAACCTCGAAAACTCCGAAACACATACGCCAGTTTTTAGGACTAGCTGGTTACTACAGAAGGTTCATCCAAGACTTTTCCAGAATAGCAAAACCCTTGACTGCATTAACGCATAAAGGGAAGAAATTTGAATGGAATGATGAACAAGAGAAAGCGTTTCAGTTATTGAAGAAAAAGCTAACTACGGCACCTATATTGTCATTGCCTGAAGGGAATGATGATTTTTTGATTTATTGTGACGCATCAAAGCAAGGTCTCGGTTGTGTATTAATGCAACGAACGAAGGTGATTGCTTATGCGTCTAGACAATTGAAGATTCACGAACAAAATTATACGACGCATGATTTGGAATTAGGCGCAGTTGTTTTTGCATTAAAGACTTGGAGGCACTACTTATATGGGGTCAAAAGTATTATATATACCAACCACAAAAGTCTTCAACACATATTTAATCAGAAACAACTGAATATGAGGCAGCGTAGGTGGATTGAATTGTTGAATGATTACGACTTTGAGATTCGTTACCACCCGGGGAAGGCAAATGTGGTAGCCGATGCCTTGAGCAGGAAGGACAGAGAACCCATTCGAGTAAAATCTATGAATATAATGATTCATAATAACCTTACTACTCAAATAAAGGAGGCGCAACAAGGAGTTTTAAAAGAGGGAAATTTAAAGGATGAAATACCCAAAGGATCGGAGAAGCATCTTAATATTCGGGAAGACGGAACCCGGTATAGGGCTGAAAGGATTTGGGTACCAAAATTTGGAGATATGAGAGAAATGGTACTTAGAGAAGCTCATAAAACCAGATACTCAATACATCCTGGAACGGGGAAGATGTACAAGGATCTCAAGAAACATTTTTGGTGGCCGGGTATGAAAGCCGATGTTGCTAAATACGTAGGAGAATGTTTGACGTGTTCTAAGGTCAAAGCTGAGCATCAGAAACCATCAGGTCTACTTCAATAACCCGAAATCCCGGAATGGAAATGGGAAAACATTACCATGGATTTCATCACTAAATTGCCAAGGACTGCAAGTGGTTTTGATTCTATTTGGGTAATAGTTGATCGTCTCACCAAATCAGCACACTTCCTGCCAATAAGAGAAGATGACAAGATGGAGAAGTTAGCACGACTGTATTTGAAGGAAGTCGTCTCCAGACATGGAATACCAATCTCTATTATCTCTGATAGGGATGGCAGATTTATTTCAAGATTCTGGCAGACATTACAGCAAGCATTAGGAACTCGTCAAGACATGAGTACTGCCTATCATCCACAAACTGATGGGCAGAGCGAAAGGACGATACAAACGCTTGAAGACATGCTACGAGCATGTGTTATTGATTTCGGAAACAGTTGGGATCGACATCTACCGTTAGCATAATTTTCCTACAACAACAGCTACCATTCAAGCATTGAGATGGCGCCGTTTGAAGCACTTTATGGTAGAAAGTGCAGGTCTCCGATTTGTTGGAGTGAAGTGGGGGATAGACAGATTACGGGTCCGGAGATTATACAAGAAACTACCGAGAAGATCATCCAAATTCAACAACGGTTGAAAAGCGCCCAAAGTCGACAAAAGAGCTACGCTGACATTAAAAGAAAAGATATAGAATTTGAAATTGGAGAGATGGTCATGCTTAAAGTTGCACCTTGGAAAGGCGTTGTTCAATTTGGTAAACGAGGAAAATTAAATCCAAGGTATATTGGACCATTCAAGATTATTGATCGTGTCGGACCAGTAGCTTACCGACTTGAGTTACCTCAACAACTCGCAGCTGTACATAACACTTTCCACGTCTCGAATTTGAAGAAATGTTTTGCTAAAGAAGATCTCACTATTCCGTTAGATGAAATCCAAATCAACGAAAAACTTCAATTCATCGAAGAACCCGTCGAAATAATGGATCGTGAGGTTAAAAGACTTAAGCAAAACAAGATACCAATTGTTAAGGTTCGATGGAATGCTCGTAGAGGACTCGAGTTCACCTGGGAGCGTGAAGATCAGATGAAGAAGAAATACCCGCATCAATTTCCAGAAGATTCGTCAACACCTTCAACCGCTTAAAATTTCGGGACGAAATTTATTTAACGGGTAGGTACTGTAGTGACCCGAACTTTTTCATGTTTATATATATTAATTGATATTGATATTTACATGATTAAATGTTTCCAACATGTTAAGCAATCAAACTTGTTAAGACTTGATTAATTGAAATTTGTTTCATATAGACAATTGACCACCCAAGTTGACCGGTGATTCACGAACGTTAAAACTTGTAAAAACTATATGATGACATATATATGGATATATATATAGTTAACATGATACTATGATAAGTAAACATATCATTAAGTATATTAACAATGAACTACATATGTAAAAACAAGACTACTAACTTAATGATTTTTAAACGAGACACATATGTAACGATTATCGTTGTAAAGACATTTAATGTATATATATCATATTAAGAGATATTCATACATGATAATATCATGATAATATAATAATTTAAAATCTCATTTGATATTATAAACATTGGGTTAACAACATTTAACAAGACCGTTAACCTAAAGGTTTAAAAACAACACTTACATGTAACGACTAACGATGACTTAACGACTCAGTTAAAATGTATATACATGTAGTGTTTTAATATGTATTTATACACTTTTGAAAGACTTCAATACACTTATCAAAATACTTCTACTTAACAAAAATGCTTACAATTACATCCTCGTTCAGTTTCATCAACAATTCTACTCGTATGCACCCGTATTCGTACTCGTACAATACACAGCTTTTAGATGTATGTACTATTGGTATATACACTCCAATGATCAGCTTTTAGCAGCCCATGTGAGTCAACTAACACATGTGGGAACCATCATTTGGCAACTAGCATGAAATATCTCATAAAATTACAAAAATATGAGTAATCATTCATGACTTATTTACATGAAAACAAAATTACATATCCTTTATATGTAATCCATACACCAACGACCAAAAACACCTACAAACACTTTCATTCTTCAATTTTCTTCATCTAATTGATCTCTCTCAAGTTTTATCTTCAAGTTCTAAGTGTTCTTCATATATTCTACAAGTTCTAGTTACATAAAATCAAGAATACTTTCAAGTTTGCTAGCTCACTTCCAATCTTGTAAGGTGATCATCCAACCTCAAGAAATCTTTGTTTCTTACAGTAGGTTATCATTCTAATACAAGGTAATAATCATATTCAAACTTTGGTTCAATTTCTATAACTATAACAATCTTATTTCAAGTGATGATCTTACTTGAACTTGTTTTCGTGTCATGATTCTGCTTCAAGAACTTCGAGCCATCCAAGGATCCGTTGAAGCTAGATCCATTTTTCTCTTTTCCAGTAGGTTTATCCAAGGAACTTAAGGTAGTAATGATGTTCATAACATCATTCGATTCATACGTATAAAGCTATCTTATTCGAAGGTTTAAACTTGTAATCACTAGAACATAGTTTAGTTAATTCTAAACTTGTTCGCAAACAAAAGTTAATCCTTCTAACTTGACTTTTAAAATCAACTAAACACATGTTCTATATCTATATGATATGCTAACTTAATGATTTAAAACCTGGAAACACGAAAAACAACGTAAAACCGGATTTACGTCGTCGTAGTAACACCGCGGGCTGTTTTGGGTTAGTTAATTTAAAACTATGATAAGCTTTGATTTAAAAGTTGTTATTCTGAGAAAATGATTTTTATTATGAACATGAAACTATATCCAAAAATTATGGTTAAACTCAAAGTGGAAGTATGTTTTCTAAAATGGTTATCTAGACGTCGTTCTTTCGACTAAATTGACTACCTTTACAAAAACGACTTGTAACTTATTTTTCTGACTATAAATCTATACTTTTTCTGTTCAGATTCATAAAATAGAGTTCAATATGAAACCATAGCAATTTGATTCACTCAAAACGGATTTAAAATGAAGAAGTTATGGGTAAAACAAAATTGGATAATTTTTCTCATTTTAGCTACGTGAAAATTGGTAACAAATCTATTCCAACCATAACTTAATCAACTTGTATTGTATATTATGTAATCTTGAGATACCATAGACACGTATACAATATTTCGACCTATCATGTCGACACATCTATATATATTTCGGAACAACCATAGACACTCTATATGTGAATGTTGGAGTTAGCTATACAGGGTTGCGGTTGATTCCAAAATATATATAGTTTGAGTTGTGATCAATACTGAGATACGTATACACTGGGTCGTGGATTGATTCAAGATAATATTTATCGATTTATTTCTGTACATCTAACTGTGGACAACTAGTTGTAGGTTACTAACGAGGACAGCTGACTTAATAAACTTAAAACATCAAAATATATTAAAAGTGTTGTAAATATATTTTGAACATACTTTGATATATATGTATATATTGTTATAGGTTCGTGAATCAACCAGTGGCCAAGTCTTACTTCCCGACGAAGTAAAAATCTGTGAAAGTGAGTTATAGTCCCACTTTTAAAATCTAATATTTTTGGGATGAGAATACATGCAGGTTTTATAAATGATTTACAAAATAGACACAAGTACGTGAAACTACATTCTATGGTTGAATTATCGAAATCGAATATGCCCCTTTTTATTAAGTCTGGTAATCTAAGAATTAGGGAACAGACACCCTAATTGGCGCGAATCCTAAAGATAGATCTATTGGGCCTAACAAACCCCATCCAAAGTACCGGATGCTTTAGTACTTCGAAATTTATATCATATCCGAAGGGTGTCCCGGAATGATGGGGATATTCTTATATATGCATCTTGTTAATGTCGGTTACCAGGTGTTCACCATATGAATGATTTTTATCTCTATGTATGGGATGTTTATTGAAATATGAAATCTTGTGGTCTATTGTTACGATTTGATATATATATGTTAAACCTATAACTCACCAACATTTTTGTTGACGTTTAAAGCATGTTTATTCTCAGGTGATTATTAAGAGCTTCCGCTGTCGCATACTTAAATAAGGACGGGATTTGGAGTCCAAGCTTGTATGATATTGTGTAAAAACTGCATTCAAGAAACTTATTTTGTTGTAACATATTTGTATTGTAAACCATTATGTAATGGTCGTGTGTAAACAGGATATTTTAGATTATCATTATTTGATAATCTACGTAAAGCTTTTTAAACCTTTATTGATGAAATAAAGGTTATGGTTTGTTTTAAAATGAATGCAGTCTTTGAAAAACGTCTCATATATGTAGTGACCCGAACTTTTCCATGTTTATATATATTAATTGAGATTGATATTTACATGATTAAATGTTTCCAACATGTTAAGCAATCAAACTTGTTAAGACTTGATTAATTGAAATATGTTTCATATAGACAATTGACCACCCAAGTTGATCGGTGATTCACGAACGTTAAAACTTGTAAAAACTATACGATGACATATATATGGTTATATATATAGTTAACATGTTTTTATTATAAGTATGTATCTCATTAGGTATTTTAACAATGAGTATATACATAAAAATGAGACTATTAATTTAAGAAACTCGAAAACGATATATATAACGATTATCGTTATAACAACGTCTTACTAGGTACATATGAATCATATTAAGATATTGATACACTTGGTTAATTATGTTAAATGATAAGTAAATATATTATTAAGTGTATTAACAATGAAATACATATGTAAAAATAAGACTACTAACTTAATGATTTCGAAACGAGACATATATGTAACGATTATCGTTGTAACGACATTTAACTGTATATACATCATACTGAGATATATTATATATCATAATATCATGATAATATAACAATTTAACATCTCATTTGTTATAATAAACAATGGGTTAACAACATTCAACAAGATCATTAACCTAAAGGTTTCAAAACAACATTTACATGTAACGACTAACGATGACTTAACGACTCAGTTAAAATGTATATACATGTAGTGTTTTAATATGTATTCATACACTTTTGAAAGACTTCAAGACACTTATCAAAATACTTCTACTTAACAAAAATGCTTACAATTACATCCTCGTTCAGTTTCATCAACAATTCTACTCGTATGCACCCGTATTCATACTCGTACAATACACAGCTTTTAAATGTATGTACTATTGGTATATACACTAAAATGATCAGCTCTTAGCAGCCCATGTAAGTCACCTAACACATGTGGGAACCATCATTTGGCAACTAGCATGAAATATCTCATAAAATTACAAAAATATGAGTAATCATTCATGACTTATTTACATGAAAACAAAATTACATATCCTTTATATCTAATCCATACACCAACGACCAAAAACACCTACAAACACTTTCATTCTTCAATTTTCTTCATCTAATTGATCTCTCTCAAGTTCTATCTTCAAGTTCTAAGTGTTCTTCATATATTTTACAAGTTCTAGTTACATAAAATCAAGAATACTTTCAAGTTTGCTAGCTCACTTCCAATCTTGTAAGGTGATCATCTAACCTCAAGAAATCTTTGTTTCTTACAGTAGGTTATCATTCTAATACAAGGTAATAATCATATTCAAACTTTGGTTCAATTTCTATAACTATAACAATCTTATTTCAAGTGATGATCTTACTTGAACTTGTTTTCATGTCATGATTCTGCTTCAAGAACTTCGAGCCATCCAAGGATCCGTTGAAGCTAGATCCATTTTTCTCTTTTCCAGTAGGTTTATCCAAGGAACTTAAGGTAGTAATGATGTTCATAACATCATTCGATTCATACATATAAAGCTATCTTATTCGAAGGTTTAAACTCGTAATCACTAGAACATAGTTTAGTTAATTCTAAACTTGTTCGCAAATAAAAGTTAATCCTTCTAACTTGACTTTTAAAATTAACTACACGCATGTTCTATATCTATATGATATGCTAACTTAATGATTTAAAACCTGAAAACACGAAAAACACCGTAAAATCGGATTTACGCCGTCGTAGTAACACCGCGGGCTGTTTTGGGTTAGTTAATTAAAAACTATGATAAACTTTGATTTTAAAGTTGTTATTCTGAGAAAATGATTTTTATTATGAACATGAAACTATATCCAAAAATTATGATTAAACTCAAAGTGGAAGTATGTTTTCTAAAATGGTCATCTAGACGTTGTTCTTTCGACTGAAATGACTACCTTTACAAAAACGACTTGTAACTTATTTTTCCGAATATAAACCTATACTTTTCTGTTTAGATTCATAAAATAGAGTTCAATATGAAATCATAGCAATTTGATTCACTCAAAACGGATTTAAAATGAAGAAGTTATGGGTAAAACAAGATTGGATAATTTTTCTCATTTTAGCTACGTGAAAATTGGTAACAAATCTATTCCAACCATAACTTAATCAACTTGTATTGTATATTATGTAATCTTGAGATACCATAGACACGTATACAATGTTTCGACCTATCATGTCGACACATCTATATATATTTCGGAACAACCATAGACACTCTATATGTGAATGTTGGAGTTAGCTATACAGGGTTGAGGTTGATTCCAAAATATATATAGTTTGAGTTGTGATCAATACTGAGATACGTATACACTGGGTCGTGGATTGATTCAAGATAATATTTATTGATTTATTTCTGTACATCTAACTGTGGACAACTAGTTGTAGGTTACTAACGAGGACAGCTGACTTAATAAACTTAAAACATCAAAATATATTAAAAGTGTTGTAAATATATTTTGAACATACTTTGATATATATGTATATATTGTTATAGGTTCGTGAATCAACCAGTGGCCAAGTCTTACTTCCCGACGAAGTAAAAATCTGTGAAAGTGAGTTATAGTCCCACTTTTAAAATCTAATATTTTTGGGATGAGAATACATGCAGGTTTTATAAATGATTTACAAAATAGACACAAGTACGTGAAACTACATTCTATGGTTGAATTATCAAAATCGAATATGCCCCTTTTTATTAAGTCTGGTAATCTAAGAATTAGGAAACAGACACCCTAATTGACGCGAATCCTAAAGATAGATCTATTGGGCCTAACAAACCCCATCCAAAGTACCGGATGCTTTAGTACTTCGAAATTTATATCATATCCGAAGGGTGTCCCGGAATGATGGGGATATTCTTATATATGCATCTTGTTAATGTCGGTTACCAGGTGTTCACCATATGAATGATTTTTATCTCTATGTATGGGATGTGTATTAAAATATGAAATCTTGTGGTCTATTATTATGATTTGATATATATAGGTTAAACCTATAACTCACCAACATTTTTGTTGACGTTTTAAGCATGTTTATTCTCAGGTGATTATTAAGAGCTTCCGCTGTCGCATACTTAAATAAGGACGAGATTTGGAGTCCATACTTGTATGATATTGTGTAAAAACTGCATTCAAGAAACTTATTTTGTTGTAACATATTTGTATTGTAAACCATTATGTAATGGTCGTGTGTAAACAGGATATTTTAGATTATCATTATTTGATAATCTACGTAAAGCTTTTTAAAACCTTTATCTATGAAATAAAGGTTATGGTTTGTTTTAAAAATGAATGCAGTCTTTGAAAAACGTCTCATATAGAGGTCAAAACCACGCAACGAAATCAATTAATATGGAACGTTTTTAATCAATAAGAATGGGACATTTCAGTTGGTATCCGAGCGTTGGTCTTAGAGAACCAGAAAATTTGCATTAGTGTGTCTTATCGAGTTTGTTAGGATGCATTAGTGATTCTGGACTTCAACCGTGTTTTCTTTAAAAATGATTGCTTAACATTTTTGTTGGAAACTATATATTTTTAACATATGAATATTATGTGATATATTAATCTCTTAACGTGTTTGATATTATGTGATAGATGTCTACCTCTAGAACAAGTCCCATTGACTCACCTAATAATAATGAAGAGTCAAATGTAAATTGGAATGATTCGTGGACTGATTCACAAGTTCCCGAAGAGGAACCGGAAGAAGAGTCGGAACCGGAAGAAGAATCGGAACCGGACGAAGAATCGGAACCGGAAGAAGAATCGGAACCGGTGGGGGAAATAATAAAACGGTTAAGTAAAAGAGAATCCTCAACCAACCGACCAAGGTTAATTATGGTCAATGGTGTTTCCGCCAAGGAAGCAAAATATTGGGAGGATTACCAATTCTCCGATGAATCGGATTCCGAAGAGAATTCCAATGATGTTATAGAAATTACCCCAACTGAATTTAAAAAGGCAAAAGAAAATAATAAGGGAAAGGGCATAAAAATAGAGAAATCTAATTCCAACCCCGATGAACTTTATATGTATCGTCAACCCCCGAAGTTCTTAAGTTGTAACAATGACCCGGGAACCTCTAAACCACCAGGTTTTTCTAAACCAATGTGGACAACGACGGCTCGTATTAGGGAAACATCATATATCCCTAGAAACTTGGCAAAACGAACCAAAACCGAAGAAGAAGAAACGAGCGAGTCAGAATAAGATAGTTGTATTCGTGTGGTGTAATATATGTAATATAGTGTTCTTATGCTTTATGATATATGTAAAAATTGCTTGTATTAATAAGTATTTTTTTTTATGAATCTAACTCTTGTCTATTTTACAGTTTAAAAACACAAAATGGATAGACAACCCAATATTTTAAGAGACCTACCCGGAGACATGATTGATGAAATCTTGTCTAGAGTCGGCCAGAATTCCTCGGCACAACTATTTAAGGCGAGATCAGTTTGTAAGACATTCGAAGAACGTTCCAAGAATGTCTTGGTTTATAAGAGACTTTCGTTTGAAAGATGGGGGATATCACATTGGGAAACCCATAAGTTACGATGTGTTTACTTTGACGCATATATTGCGGGGAACCCAAATGCTATTTTACGCAACGGGTTAAGAAATTATTTTGACTCAATATATTCGAATATTGGACTTCGTGATTTAGAAAAAGCGGCTAACATGCAACATAAAGAAGCATGTTATTCTTACGGATTAGTAATGTTCGCTTCTCACCAAAGTGAGAACAAGAACATCGGGCTACAACTATTAAACAAAACGTTTCCACAAGTGACGGAGTCTGTAATTGGGGTAAGAAATGAGGTTTTTAGATTATTACGGGACTGTTGGACATTACCTAACCCTCGTCCCTTTGACGACGTTACAACACGCTGTCTTATAAACGGCCATAACGGTTATGTTGCACAAGACCAAGGATGGGAAGTAGTCCTAGTAAAACCAGAATGCATGACTTGTTTCTGGACGTATGAATTACGTGTCTTTATTGCCTTTGCTGAACGACTTGTGTACTAGCTAGAATTATCTTCACAACTATCTTGTATCAAAGTTATTGTGTGCTATATTTCAAGCTTTATGTAAAATAAGCGGTATTGTAAGTTTGTAAAATATTGTATAAAAGTTTGAACGCGAAATATTATTATAATCAGTTTTTCATATAGAATTGTAGTAGTTGAATTGTATATTAGCTACTAAGTATGAACTTAACGGGTAGGTACTACCCGAATTTAAACTTATAAAACGCTAATATGAAGAAAAAGCTTTTATAAATGAGTTCATATTATTCTACGAAATACTATTAACTACTCTTAATATTCTGTATGATTAACTTGTTCCATTTGACTATTTTGAAGGAAATGGCACCGACTACTCGACACACCGTGAATATGAATGAAGAGGAATTCCGTACTTTTCTAGCTTCAAACATAGCCGCAGTACAGGCTGCGCTACATACCAACAATAACCTTGGATCTAGCAGTACAGGAAATCGTGTAGGATGCACCTACAAAGAATTCACTGCCTACAAACCTTTGGAATTTGATGGAACCGAAGGACCGATCGGATTGAAACGGTGGACCGAGAAGGTCGAATCGGTGTTTGCCATAAGTAAGTGTACTGAAGAGGACAAAGTGAAGTACGCTACGCATACCTTCACAGGTTCTGCGTTAACATGGTGGAATACCTATCTAGAGCAAGTGAGACAAGACGATGCGTACGCGCTACCGTGGTCAGCATTCAAGCACTTGATGAACGAGAAGTACCGTCCCAGAACCGAGGTCAATAAGCTCAAGACAGAACTTAGAGGGTTACGAACCCAAGGATTTGATATTACCACGTACGAAAGACGATTCACAGAATTGTGCCTATTGTGTCCGGGAGCATTCGAAGATGAGGAAGAGAAGATCGACGCATTTGTGAAAGGATTACCGGAAAGAATCCAAGAAGATATAAGTTCACACGAGCCCGCCTCTATACAACAGGCATGTAGAATGGCTCACAAACTAGTGAACCAGATTGAAGAAAGAATTAAAGAACAGACTGCTGAAGAGGCCAATGTGAAGCAAGTCAAAAGAAAGTGGGAGGAAAACGGTGATAAGAATCACCAATACAACAACAGCAGCAATTACAACAATAATCGCAACAATTATCCCAACAATCGCAACATCAATCGCAACTACAACAAACGGCCCAACAATAACAACAACAACAACAGCAACAGCAACTACAACAATCATCCCAACAACAATAATAACCACAACAACAACAACAACAATCAGAAGCAGCTATGCCAAAGGTGTGAAAAGTATCACTCGGGGTTCTGCACCAAATTTTGCAACAAGTGTAAAAGAAATGGTCATAGCGCGGCGAAGTGTGAGGTCTACGGACCAGGGGTTAATAGAACGAAAGGAACAAATGGTGTCGGAACGAGTAATGGTGGAGCAAGTAGTGTCGGAGCAAGTTATGCCAATGTAGTTTGTTATAAATGTGGAAACCGGGCCACATTATTAGAAATTACCCGAACCAGGAGAACACGAATGGACAAGGCCGCGGAAGAGTTTTCAATATTAATGCGGCAGAGGCACAGGAAGACCCAGAGCTTGTTACGGGTACATTTAAGATTGATTTGATACCAGTAGAGTTAGGGAGTTTTGATGTGATAATCGGTATGGACTGGTTGAAAGAAGTGAAAGCAGAGGTCGTCTGTTACAAAAATGCAATTCGCATTATACGAGAAAAAGGAAAACCCTTAATGGTGTACGGAGAAAAGGGCAACACGAAGCTACATCTTATTAGTAATTTGAAGGCACAAAAACTAATAAGAAAAGGTTGCTATGCTGTTCTAGCACACGTCGAGAAAGTACAAACTGAAGAAAAGAGCATCAATGATGTTCCCATTGCAAAAGAATTTCCCGATGTATTTCCGAAAGAATTACCGGGATTACCCCCACATCGATCCGTTGAATTTCAAATAGATCTTGTACCAGGATCTGCACCAATAGCTCGTGCTCCTTACAGACTCGCACCCAGCGAGATGAAAGAACTGCAAAGCCAATTACAAGAACTTTTAGAGCGTGGTTTCATTCGACCAAGCACATCACCGTGGGGAGCTCCTGTTTTGTTTGTCAAGAAGAAAGATGGTACATTCAGGTTGTGTATCGACTACCGAGAGTTGAACAAACTTACCATCAAGAACCGCTACCCACTACCGAGAATCGACGACTTATTTGATCAACTACAAGGCTCGTCTGTTTATTCAAAGATTGACTTACGTTCTGGGTATCATCAAATGCGGGTGAAAGAAGATGATATTCCAAAGACTGCTTTCAGAACACGTTACGGTCATTACGAGTTTATGGTCATGCCGTTTGGTTTAACTAATGCACCAGCTGTGTTCATGGACCTTATGAACCGAGTGTGTGGACCATACCTTGACAAGTTTGTCATTGTTTTCATTGATGACATACTTATTTACTCAAAGAATGACCAAGAACACGGTGAACATTTGAGAAAGGTGTTAGAAGTATTGAGGAAAGAAGAATTGTACGCTAAGTTTTCAAAGTGTGCATTTTGGTTGGAAGAAGTTCAATTCCTCGGTCACATAGTGAACAAAGAAGGTATTAAGGTGGATCCGGCAAAGATAGAAACTGTTGAAAAGTGGGAAACCCCGAAAACTCCGAAACACATACGCCAGTTTTTAGGACTAGCTGGTTACTACAGAAGGTTCATCCAAGACTTTTCCAGAATAGCAAAACCCTTGACTGCATTAACACATAAAGGGAAGAAATTTGAATGGAATGATGAACAAGAGAAAGCGTTTCAGTTATTGAAGAAAAAGCTAACTACGGCACCTATATTGTCATTGCCTGAAGGGAATGATGATTTTGTGATTTATTGTGACGCATCAAAGCAAGGTCTCGGTTGTGTATTAATGCAACGAACGAAGGTGATTGCTTATGCGTCTAGACAATTGAAGATTCACGAAAAAAATTATACGACGCATGATTTGGAATTAGGCGCGGTTATTTTTGCATTAAAGACTTGGAGGCACTACTTATATGGGGTCAAAAGTATTATATATACCGACCACAAAAGTCTTCAACACATATTTAATCAGAAACAACTGAATATGAGGCAGCGTAGGTGGATTGAATTGTTGAATGATTACGACTTTGAGATTCGTTACCACCCGGGGAAGGCAAATGTGGTAGCCGATGCCTTGAGCAGGAAGGACAGAGAACCCATTCGAGTAAAATCTATGAATATAATGATTCATAATAACCTTACTACTCAAATAAAGGAGGCGCAACAAGGAGTTTTAAAAGAGGGAAATTTAAAGGATGAAATACTCAAAGGATCGGAGAAGCATCTTAATATTCGGGAAGACGGAACCCGGTATAGGGCTGAAAGGATTTGGGTACCAAAATTTGGAGATATGAGAGAAATGGTACTTAGAGAAGCTCATAAAACCAGATACTCAATACATCCTGGAACGGGGAAGATGTACAAGGATCTCAGGAAATATTTTTGGTGGCCGGGTATGAAAGCCGATGTTGCTAAATACGTAGGAGAATGTTTGACGTGTTCTAAGGTCAAAGCTGAGCATCAGAAACTATCAGGTCTACTTCAACAACCCGAAATCCCAGAATGGAAATGAGAAAACATTACCATGGATTTCATCACTAAATTGCCAAGGACTGCAAGTGGTTTTGATACTATTTGGGTAATAGTTGATCGTCTCACCAAATCAGCACACTTCCTGCCAATAAGAGAAGATGACAAGATGGAGAAGTTAGCACGACTGTATTTGAAGGAAGTCGTATCCAGACATGGAATACCAATCTCTATTATCTCTGATAGGGATGGCAGATTTATTTCAAGATTCTGGCAGACATTACAGCAAGCATTAGGAACTCGTCTAGACATGAGTACTGCCTATCATCCACAAACTGATGGGCAGAGCGAAAGGACGATACAAACGCTTGAAGACATGCTACGAGCATGTGTTATTGATTTCAGAAATAGTTGGGATCGACATCTACCGTTAGCAGAATTTTCCTACAACAACAGCTACCATTCAAGCATTGAGATGGCGCCGTTTGAAGCACTTTATGGTAGAAAGTGCAGGTCTCCGATTTGTTGGAGTGAAGTGGGGGATAGACAGATTACGGGTCCGGAGATTATACAAGAAACTACCGAGAAGATCATCCAAATTCAACAACGGTTGAAAATCGCCCAAAGTCGACAAAAGAGCTACGCTGACATTAAAAGAAAAGATATAAAATTTGAAATTGGAGAGATGGTCATGCTTAAAGTTGCACCTTGGAAAGGCGTTGTTCGATTTGGTAAACGAGGGAAATTAAATCCAAGGTATATTGGACCATTCAAGATTATTGATCGTGTCGGACCAGTAGCTTACCGACTTGAGTTACCTCAACAACTCGCGGCTGTACATAACACTTTCCACGTCTCGAATTTGAAGAAATGTTTTGCTAAAGAAGATCTCACTATTCCGTTAGATGAAATCCAAATCAACGAAAAACTTCAATTCATCGAAGAACCCGTCGAAATAATGGATCGTGAGGTTAAAAGACTTAAGCAAAACAAGATACCAATTGTTAAGGTTCGATGGAATGCTCGTAGAGGACCCGAGTTCACCTGGGAGCGTGAAGATCAGATGAAGAAGAAATACCCGCATCTATTTCCAGAAGATTCGTCAACACCTTCAACAGCTTAAAATTTCGGGACGAAATTTATTTAACGGGTAGGTACTGTAGTGACCCGAACTTTTCCATGTTTATATATATTAATTGAGATTGATATTTACATGATTAAATGTTTCCAACATGTTAAGCAATCAAACTTGTTAAGACTTGATTAATTGAAATATGTTTCATATAGACAATTGACCACCCAAGTTGACCGGTGATTCACGAATGTTAAAACTTGAAAAAACTATACGATGACATATATATGGTTATATATATAGTTAACATGTTTTTATTATAAGTATGTATCTCATTAGGTATTTTAACAATGAGTATATACATAAAAATGAGACTATTAATTTAAGAAACTCGAAAACGATATATATAACGATTATCGTTATAACAACGTCTTACTAGGTACATATGAATCATATTAAGATATTGATACACTTGGTTAATTATGTTAAATGATAAGTAAATATATTATTAAGTGTATTAACAATGAAATACATATGTAAAAATAAGACTACTAACTTAATGATTTCGAAACGAGACATATATGTAACGATTATCGTTGTAACGACATTTAACTGTATATACATCATACTGAGATATATTATATATCATAATATCATGATAATATAACAATTTAACATCTCATTTGTTATAATAAACAATGGGTTAACAACATTCAACAAGATCATTAACCTAAAGGTTTCAAAACAACATTTACATGTAACGACTAACGATGACTTAACGACTCAGTTAAAATGTATATACATGTAGTGTTTTAATATGTATTCATACACTTTTGAAAGACTTCAAGACACTTATCAAAATACTTCTACTTAACAAAAATGCTTACAATTACATCCTCGTTCAGTTTCATCAACAATTCTACTCGTATGCACCCGTATTCGTACTCGTACAATACACAGCTTTTAGATGTATGTACTATTGGTATATACACTCCAATGATCAGCTCTTAGCAACCCATGTGAGTCACCTAACACATGTGGGAACCATCATTTGGCAACTAGCATGAAATATCTCATAAAATTACAAAAATATGAGTAATCATTCATGACTTATTTACATGAAAACAAAATTACATATCCTATATATCTAATCCATACACCAACGACCAAAAACACCTACAAACACTTTAACTCTTCAATTTTCTTCATCTAATTGATCTCTCTCAAGTTCTATCTTCAAGTTCTAAGTGTTCTTCATATATTTTACAAGTTCTAGTTACATAAAATCAAGAATACTTTCAAGTTTGCTAGCTCACTTCCAATCTTGTAAGGTGATCATCCAACCTCAAGAAATCTTTGTTTCTTACAGTAGGTTATCATTCTAATACAAGGTAATAATCATATTCAAACTTTGTTCAATTTCTATAACTATAACAATCTTATTTCAAGTGATGATCTTACTTGAACTTGTTTTCGTGTCATGATTCTGCTTCAAGAACTTCGAGCCATCCAAGGATCCGTTGAAGCTAGATCCATTTTTCTCTTTTCCAGTAGGTTTATCCAAGGAACTTAAGGTAGTAATGATGTTCATAACATCATTCGATTCATACATATAAAGCTATCTTATTCGAAGGTTTAAACTCGTAATCACTAGAACATAGTTTAGTTAATTCTAAACTTGTTCGCAAACAAAAGTTAATCCTTCTAACTTGACTTTTAAAATTAACTACACACATGTTCTATATCTATGTGATATGCTAACTTAATGATTTAAAACCTGAAAACACGAAAAACACCGTAAAACCGGATTTACGCCGTCGTAGTAACACCGCGGGCTGTTTTGGGTTAGTTAATTAAAAACTATGATAAACTTTGATTTTAAAGTTGTTATTCTGAGAAAATGATTTTTATTATGAACATGAAACTATATCCAAAAATTATGATTAAACTCAAAGTGGAAGTATGTTTTCTAAAATGGTCATCTAGACGTCGTTCTTTCGACTGAAATGACTACCTTTACAAAAACGACTTGTAACTTATTTTTCCGACTATAAACCTATACTTTTCTGTTTAGATTCATAAAATAGAGTTCAATATGAAACCATAGCAATTTGATTCACTCAAAACGGATTTAAAATGAAGAAATTATGGGTAAAACAAGATTGGATAATTTTTCTCATTTTAGCTACGTGAAAATTGGTAACAAATCTATTCCAACCATAACTTAATCAACTTGTATTGTATATTATGTAATCTTGAGATACCATAGACACGTATACAATGTTTCGACATATCATGTCGACACATCTATATATATTTCGGAACAACCATAGACACTCTATATGTGAATGTTGGAGTTAGCTATACAGGGTTGAGGTTGATTCCAAAATATATATAATTTGAGTTGTGATCAATACTGAGATACGTATACACTGGGTCGTGGATTGATTCAAGATAATATTTATTGATTTATTTCTGTACATCTAACTGTGGACAACTAGTTGTAGGTTACTAATGAGGACAGCTGACTTAATAAACTTAAAACATCAAAATATATTAAAAGTGTTGTAAATATATTTTGAACATACTTTGATATATATGTATATATTGTTATAGGTTCGTGAATCAACCAGTGGCCAAGTCTTACTTCCCGACGAAGTAAAAATCTGTGAAAGTGAGTTATAGTCCCACTTTTAAAATCTAATATTTTTGGGGTGAGAATACATGCAGGTTTTATAAATGATTTACAAAATAGACACAAGTACGTGAAACTACATTCTATGGTTGAATTATCAAAATCGAATATGCCCCTTTTTATTAAGTCTGGTAATCTAAGAATTAGGGAACAGACACCCTAATTGACGCGAATCGTAAAGATAGATCTATTGGGCCTAACAAACCCCATCCAAAGTACCGGATGCTTTAGTACTTCGAAATTTATATCATATCCGAAGGGTGTCCCGGAATGATGGGGATATTCTTATATATGCATCTTGTTAATGTCGGTTACCAGGTGTTCACCATATGAATGATTTTTATCTCTATGTATGGGATGTGTATTGAAATATGAAATCTTGTGGTCTATTATTATGATTTGATATATATAGGTTAAACCTATAACTCACCAACATTTTTGTTGACGTTTTAAGCATGTTTATTCTCAGGTGATTATTAAGAGCTTCCGCTGTCGCATACTTAAATAAGGACGAGATTTGGAGTCCATACTTGTATGATATTGTGTAAAAACTGCATTCAAGAAACTTATTTTGTTGTAACATATTTGTATTGTAAACCATTATGTAATGGTCGTGTGTAAACAGGATATTTTAGATTATCATTATTTGATAATCTACGTAAAGCTTTTTAAAACCTTTATCTATGAAATAAAGGTTATGGTTTGTTTTAAAAATGAATGCAGTCTTTGAAAAACGTCTCATATAGAGGTCAAAACCTCGCAACGAAATCAATTAATATGGAACGTTTTTAATCAATAAGAACGGGACATTTCAATATAGAGGTCAAAACCTCGCAACGAAATCAATTAATATGGAACGTTTTTAAACAATAAGAACGGGACATTTCACTTAAAACCTAATTTACATACATTTAAACCTTTGGGAAAGATTTACTGACTTAGTAACTTTTGACTTAGGTTGAGGATCTTTTGGACAAACTACTTGCTTACTATACCCGCGTATCGACTTTTACTCCTTTCCACTGTGAGTTATAGCATTCCTTTTTACTTTAACTATTTTGGGAACTGAGAATACATGCGCATTTTATGTTTTACATACTAGGCACGAGTACTTAAACTTTATATATGTGTGGGTTATACAACGGCATAAACTTTTCCCTTAGCTCGGTAACGTTTAGTCATTGGTGTTTGAACCGGTGAACACGAATCTTAGATATGGATCCATAGGGTTTGACATCCCCACTCGGGATAGTAGCGCTAGCATTTAACGGGTGTTTAATACTTCGTAAATATATGCACTCGCCAAGTGTACTTTTAGGGGTAATAAACGTTAAGTTAGTTACCAAGTGCCCACGGTTATACATATAATTTTCATACTGTTTTGAAACGCTGTTGAAGCACTGAAATCTCGTGGCCTACCTTACATTACTGTTATACTTCAACTATAGATTACCAACCTTTGTGTTGACGTTTTTAAGCATGTTTTTCTCAGGTGCTTAAGGTTTGCTTGCTTCTGCTGTACTAGTCATGCCTTGTAGACTTCCGCTGTGCTTACTAGAGATGTTACCGCATGAAACATTTTATCTTGCATTCAAACTTTATTACTTTTGAAACGATGTATTGTAACGACCTATGGGTCACGTACTATTACTTATGATTGCTATTCGTAGAAGCATACTTTTGGTTGTTAAACATTTGATGATTGGTTAAGACGTCATCCTTTTATGAATGCAAACGTACTTTGAAACAGCATATAGTATTTGACCTTGTAATGATCCTGTTGTTGATGATTCGTACATGATAATGCTAAAAACGAACATATATTTCATATAATTATTCCTCAAGAAAGACAAGCTTTTAGTTGCAATTGTTCTATTTAAAAGTGATATTCGTTTAAATAATAAAAGGTGAAGACAAAAGACAGATTCGACGAATTGAAGACGCAAACGACCAAAAAGCTCAAAAGTACAAAATACAATCAATGAGGTTCCAATTATTGATAAGAAACGTCTCAAAATTACAAGAGTACAAGATTCAAAATGCAAAGTACAAGATATTAAATTGTACGCAAGGACGTTCGAAAATCCGGAACCAGGACCAGAGTCAACTCTCAACGCTCGACGCAACGGACTAAAAATTACAAGTCAATTATGCACATGAATATAATATAATATATAAATAATTCTTAAAAATTATATATATATATTATATTATTATTTAAAATCGTCGGCAAACAAAGAGCCAATGCTGAATGAGCTGTAAAAACGAACTCCGCGACTTGCGGAGTTCGAAGGCTAAAAGAACCGCGACTCGCGGAGCCCCAAAAAATGAAAATGCCTATAAAAGCCAACGCAGTTTGACGAATTTTAATATCAATATATCCATCCATCTATCTATACGTAATATTTATATTTATAATTTATATTTTAATTTTAATTTTAATTTTAATCCTAATAATAAGGGTATGTTAGCGAATGTTGTAAGGGTGTAAGTCGAAATTCTGTCCGTGTAACGCTACGCTATTTTTAATCATTGTAAGTTATGTTCAATCTTTTTAATTTAATGTCTCGTAGCTAAGTTATTATTATGCTTATTTAAAACGAAGTAATCATGATGTTGGGCTAATTACTAAAATTGGGTAATTGGGCTTTGTACCATAATTGGGGTTTGGACAAAAGAACGACACTTGTGGAAATTAGACTATGGGCTATTAATGGGCTTTATATTTGTTTAACTAAATGATAGTTTGTTAATTTTAATATAAAGATTTACAATTGGGCGTCCCTATAAATAACCATTTACACTCGATCGGACACGATGGGCGGGGTATTTATATGTACGAATAATCGTTCATTTAACCGGACACGGGAATGGATTAATAGCCACTAGAATTATTAAAACAGGGGTGAAATTATGTACAAGGACACTTGGCATAATTGTTAACAAAGTATTAAAACATTGGGTTACACTCAGTCGACATCCTGGTGTAATTATTAAACAAAGTATTAAAATCTTGTTACAGTTTAAGTCCCCAATTAGTTGAAATATTTGACTTCGGGTATAAGGATAATTTGACGAGGACACTCGCACTTTATATTTATGACTAATGGACTGTTATGGACAAAAACCAGACGGACATATTAAATAATCCAGGACAAAGGACAATTAACCCATGGGTATAAAACTAAAATCAACACGTCAAACATCATGATTACGGAAGTTTAAATAAGCATAATTCTTTTATTTCATATTTAATTTCCTTTATTTTATATTTAATTGCACTTCTAATTATCGCATTTTTATTTATTGTTATTGTATTTAATTACACTTTTAATTATCGTACTTTTTAATTATCGCAAGTTTATTTTATCGCACTTTTATTATTCGCAATTTCATTATCGTTATTTACTTTACGCTTTAAATTAAGTCTTTTATTTATTTAATATTTTACATTTGGTTTTAACTGCGACTAAAGTTTTAAAATCGACAAACCGGTCATTAAACGGTAAAAACCCCCCTTTATAATAATAATATTACTTATATATATATTTGTATTTTTATAAATTTAAACTAATATAGCGTTAAGCTTTGTGAAAAAGATTCCCTGTGGAACGAACCGGACTTACTAAAAACTACACTACTGTACGATTAGGTACACTGCCTATAAGTGTTGTAGCAAGGTTTAAGTATATCCATTCTCTAAATAAATAAATATCTGGTGTAAAATTGTATCGTATTTAATAGTATTTCCTAGTAAAATTTAATAGCTATTTTATATACACCTCGCATAACATCAAGTATTTTTGGCGCCGCTGCCGGGGAACATCTAGCTTAAAAGCCGGAAGCGCAACGCTAATATATAAAATAAAAAAAAAATTCTTATTAAGTTTTAATTAGTTTTTGTAAAATATATATTTTTTAAAATTTTAAAAATTATAAAAAATTAAAAACCGAAAAAATATATATATATAAATCTATTTTTAAGATTTTTTTAAAAATTATAAAGTATTTCTATTTTTATTTTAGTTTTTAAAACATAAGTTTTTATTTAATTTATATAAATATTTTATATATTTATTAAAACAGAAAATTTAAACAGAAAAATAAAAAAAATTAAAACAAAATATAAACCTGTCAAACGAAAGCTCCTGATCTGAAATTTGATACCCCGCGACTCGCGGAGTTTCCAGCTTCGAGCACCGCAACTCGCGGAGCCGTCTGACACGGGCCACACAGAAACCCTAACAGCATTTATTACGGTGTAATTATTATTTATTATTATTATTAACCCTAATTACTTAATTATTATTATAATTAGTTTTAAATTTTTAAAATAAATTGTATTTTAAATTTTAATTAGTTTAATTAGTTTATAAAATTAATAGTTTTAATAAATAAATAATATAAAAATAATATTTTTATAAAAATTGTAATTTTTACAACTTTTAGTATATTTTTATATTTTGTCCCTTTTTAATTGTTTTAGCGTAATATTTGTATTTTTCGCTAGTTTTTAGTTTTAAACTTAGTTTTTGCCATAGTTATATTTTTATTTCTAGATTTTTAGGCTTTGCCGTAAAATCCCTTAAGTGCTTTTTCTTTAGACTAAGATTTAGGTGCTTTAGAATTTTGCGACGCCTTTTTAAGTTTTAGTTTCTTTTTAAGTTATTGCCATTTAGGATATAGTTTTACTTGTAAGCTTTAATATTATTAGACGCCTTTTACCTATGTATCAATTATCATTCCAATTAGTAATCTCAATTTGCGATTATAATTTTAAGTTAGTGATAGTAATAAGGTTGGGTTAGTCGAGTGTTTTTAAGTTCTATAAGTCACTCTTTTTCTTTCTTATTTTTATTTTTCGATCTTTTTCCGACACGCTCTTTTTCTTTCTTATTTCTCGCTATTCTAGTTTTTAGGACATAGATTTTTTATTCTACTTCTTATCTAAATTTCTTAAAATTACGAAAATTTATTTTAAGTGGTTAAATTGATAGACATCAAAATTTTCTGGTTCGTAGTAATAGTTGGATTTGTACGTGGACCGGGTTATTGGAGCCAAACAGTCCTCAATTATATTGAGACCAAACGAATCCTGCCCCTCTGCTGCATCTTTTGGCTATTCGAAACGTGGGCAAAATCAGAAAAGTCTATTAATTGGATAACTTATATAACTTTTCTTTCCTTTTTAAAAAACTAATAGGATATTCAGTGAATGCACCGAGCAAGACGTTCACCACCTTTTGTACGTTCACCACATGTAACTAGATCAAGACATTTAGCAAATATTACCGCCGTTGATTTTTCTTTAGAATCGTCATCCAGTCGACCAAGTACTCCAGTTCAAATTTTCGATAATCCATTTTTTGAACCCGACCTCACAATTGAGAATCCGGAGAATATTCAGGGACGATTCATAGATCCTGAACCACTAAACTTTCCTCCAAAACCACCAATCATTCAAACAGAGATTGTTGAGGAACAAACCATTAAATCAGAATCCTCTAGTGATTCGGATTCAACAAATTCAATTATGGAGAATCTGGAACCTTTAAGTATGGAAGACCGAATGAGAGCTAAACGCACTGGCCAAGGTCACGCAATTACTCATCCAGACATTAATGCGCCAGATTATGAAATCAAAGGACAAATTCTACACATGGTGACTAATCAATGCCAATTTAGTGGTGCGCCGAAGGAAGATCCAAATGAACATCTTCGTACCTTTAATAGAATCTGCACTCTATTTAAAATCCGAGAAGTGGAGGATGAACAGATATATCTCATGTTATTTCCCTGGACTTTAAAGGGAGAAGCCAAAGATTGGTTGGAATCGTTACCTGAAGGGGCGATTGATACATGGGACGTTTTAGTTGAAAAATTTCTTAAACAATTCTTTCCGGCATGTAAAGCCGTAAGACTTCAAGGAGAAATTGTTACGTTCACACAGAAACCGAATGAAACTCTATATGAGGCGTGGACAAGATTTGGAATGTTATTAAGAGGATGTCCGCAACATGGTTTAGACACCTGTCAAATAGTACAAATATTCTACCAAGGATGCGACATCACTACAAGAAAAGACATCGATATAGCAGCTGGTGGTTCCATTATGAAGAAAATCGAAACTGATGCTTATAAAATTATTGATAACACTGCTTCCCACTCACATGAGTGGCACCAAGAAAAAGATATCATTAGATCATCTAAAGCAGCTAGAGCCGATTCTAGCCATGACTTAGATTCCATTTCCGCAAAGATAGATGTTGTCGAGAGACGAATGGAAAAGATGACTAAAGATATACACTCAATACGAATTAGTTGTGAGCAGTGTGGAGGACCACATTTGACAAAAGATTGTCTCAGTATTGAATTAACAATGGAACAAAGAGAGAATATTTCATACATAAACCAAAGGCCTGGAAATAATTATCAGAATAATTATCAACCGCCAAGACCGATCTACAATCAAAACCAGAATTATAACAGAAATGTTCCATACAACAACCAACAAGGTCCTAGCAATCAACAAGTGTCCAACAATAATTACAATCAGCAAAGACCTAATTTTCAAAACAAACCACCACCACCCGATGATAAAAAGCCGAATTTAGAAGATATGATGACGAAGCTAGTTAAAACTCAAACGCAGTTTTTCACATCTCAGAAACAAACTAATGAACAAAATGCTCAAGCATTTAGAAATCAACAAGCTTCTATTCAAAATCTGGAACAAGAAGTAAGTAACCTAGCAAGGTTAATAGGTGAAAGAAAACCGGGAAGTCTACCTAGTGATACAAATGCTAACCCTGGGAATGAAACAGCTAAAGCTGTTACCACAAGAAGTGGTACAACACTTAAACCACCTGAAATACCTGTAACTTCTGATGAAGCTATTCCTACTCCACAAGAACCCCAACCTGAACAAGATAAGGAAACAGAACCGGTAGTTGAGAAGGTTAATGAAGATAACACAGTTAAGGCTAAACCTTATGTTAAACCATACCAACCACCACTTCCTTACCCGAGTAAAATGAAGAAAGAGAAACTTGAAGCCGAGCAATCCAAATTCTTGGATATGTTTAAACAGATAAATGTAAATCTTCCTTTCATTGATGTGATTTCAGGAATGCCTAGATATGCTAAATTCTTGAAAGATCTGATCACGAATAGAAAGAAAATGGAAGAACTCTCAGCTGTTACTATGAACGCTAATTGTTCAGCAGTACTGTTGAATAAGATACCAGAAAAATTATCTGATCCAGGAAGTTTCACAATTCCATGTTTTCTGAGTAGTCTTAGTTCAATAGAAGCATTGGCAGACTTAGGTGCTAGTATAAATTTAATGACGTATTCACTATACGCTAAACTAGACCTTGGAGAATTGAAACCAACCAGAATAAGTATACAACTAGACGATCGATCAATAAAATATCCTAGAGGGATAATGGAGAACATGCTAGTTAAAGTTGGTACTTTAGTATTTCCAGTAGATTTTGTTGTTCTGGACATGGAAGAAGATTCTCAAGTTCCTCTCATATTAGGAAGACCATTCTTAAACACGGCTAAAGCAATGATAGACGTGTTTGGTAAGAAATTGACCCTAAGTATAGAGGACGAGAGTGTTACCTTTTCAGTTGATAGAGCAATGCAACAACCGCAATCTGCAGATGATACATGTTATTATATTCAAACTATAGATTCACATGCAGAATTGTTAGAAGAATTTCCAGAATTACAAGGAACAGGAGAATGTTCTTTAGGAGAAGGAACAGAACAAATTGATGAAGCTGAAATGTTAGCTACACTAATAGCTAATGGATATGAACCAACAACAGAAGAAAATCAAATGCTAAAAGAAGAAAACAGATATCGATATAAATCATCGATAGAAGAACCACCGAAATTAGAGTTAAAGCCACTTCCAAACCATTTGGAATACGCTTATTTACATGGTGAATCTGAATTACCTGTAATAATATCGTCTTCTCTTACTGAAAATGAGAAATCACAACTCATTTCTGTGTTAAAAGCTCATAAACCAGCCATTGCATGGAAGATTCATGGTATTAAAGGAATAAGTCCTTCGTATTGCACACATAAAATCCTTATGGAAGAAGGTCATAAAACGTATGTGCAACGCCAACGAAGACTAAATCCTAATATGCAAGATGTAGTTAAAAAAGAAATTATTAAACTGCTAGATGCAGGTTTAATATATCCAATTTCTGATAGTCCATGGGTAAGCCTAGTTCAATGCGTGCCTAAGAAGGGTGGCATGACTGTCATTACAAATGAGAAAAATGAGCTTATTCCTACTAGGACTGTAACAGGATGACGTGTGTATATTGATTATAGAAAATTAAATGACGCCACCAGAAAAGATCACTTTCCCTTACCTTTCATTGATCAAATGTTGGAAAGATTAGCCGGAAATAGTTACTATTGTTTTCTAGATGGATTTTCCGGATATTTTCAAATTCCAATAGCACCCGAGGACCAAGAGAAAACCACGTTCACGTGCCCTTATGGTACTTTTGCTTACAAACGCATGCCATTTGGACTTTGCAACGCCCCTGCAACCTTTCAAAGGTGCATGATGGCGATTTTTCACGACATGATAGAAGAATGCATGGAAGTTTTCATGGATGACTTTTCAGTCTTCGGTGATACATTTGAAACATGTCTAGCTAATCTTGAACGAATGTTTATTAGATGCGAACAATCAAATCTAGTTCTTAATTGGGAGAAATGCCATTTTATGGTTAAAGAAGGCATCGTTCTTGGACATAAAATTTCAAAAGAAGGAATTGAAGTGGATAGAGCTAAAGTAGATGTAATTGCTAAACTTCCACATCCCACCAATATTAGAGGAGTTAGGAGTTTTCTAGGGCATGCCGGTTTTTACCGACGTTTCATAAAAGATTTTTCTAAAATTGCCACTCCTATGAATAAACTCCTAGAAAAGGATGCTCCATTCATCTTTTCAGATGAATGTATCAAATCTTTTAATATTCTTAAAGAGAAACTCACTAATGCGCCGATCATGATAACACCAAATTGGAATCTACCATTTGAACTAATGTGCGATGCAAGTGATTTTGCAATGGGAGCCGTTTTAAGACAAAGGATTGAAAAACGATTTCAACCTATATATTATGCTAGTAAGACGTTACAAGGAGCACAAACAAATTATACAACTACTGAAAAAGAACTCCTTGCTATTGTCTTTGCTTTTGACAATTTTCGATCATATCTCGTTCTAGCTAAAACGGTGGTCTATACCGACCATTCTGCTCTTAGATACCTATTTTCGAAACAAGATGCTAAACCAAGATTAATCCGTTGGATCTTACTCTTACAAGAGTTCGATATTGAAATCTGAAATAAAAGAGGAGCAGAAAATCTCGCCGCTGATCATCTTTCTCGTCTTGAAAATACTGAATTAGAAGTTCTAAATGAATCGGCCATACAAGACAACTTTCCTGATGAATATCTATTGAAGATAGATTATAATGAAATTCCATGGTTTGCAGACTATGCAAACTACTTAGTATGTGGATTCCTTGAAAAATGATTATCGTACCAAAAACGAAAGAAATTCTTTAGTGATATAAAACACTATTTTTGGGAAGATCCACATCTATTTAAAAGTTGTCCAGATGGAATAATACGCCGATGTGTATTCGGAGATGAAGCTAGTAAAATTTTAAACCATTGTCACACAGGACCAACAGGAGGGCATTATGGGCCTCAACTAACAGCAAAAAAAGTTTATGAAGCTGGATTCTATTGGCCTACAATTTACAAAGACGCACACCTTCTTTGCAAATCCTGTGATGCATGTCAAAGGGCCGGAAAAATAAGTCAACGTGATGAAATGCCACAAAATGTCATTCAAGTATGTGAAGTATTTGACATTTGGGGTATTGACTTTATGGGTCCATTTCCAAAATCTCATAATAATCTCTACATTCTCGTTGCCATTGATTATGTATCTAAATGGGCGGAAGCACAAGCTCTCCCAACTAATGATGCACGAGTTGTAGTCAACTTTTTAAAACGTCTTTTTGCAAGGTTTGGAACACCGAAAGCTTTAATAAGTGATCGGGGTACTCATTTCTGTAATAATCAACTTGAGAAAGTTCTTAAAAGATATGGAGTAACTCATAAAATCTCCACTGCTTATCATCCACAAACAAGTGGACAAGTTGAAAATACCAACCGAGCTTTAAAACGTATTCTAGAGAAAACCGTAGGATCAAATCCGAAGGAATGGTCCATTAAGTTGGAGGATGCACTCTGGGCTTTTAGAACAGCCTACAAAACTCCAATTGGAACCACACCTTTTAGACTCGTTTACGGAAAAGCATCTCATCTTCCAGTAGAAATTGAACACAAAGCATTTTGGGCTTTGAAGACATGTAATCTTGATTTACATGAAGCTGGACGTCTACGATTAAGTCAACTAAACGAATTAGAAGAATTAAGACATGAAGCATACGAAAATTCGTTAATCTATAAAGAAAGAACGAAGAAATGGCATGATAAAAGAATCAGAAGTTTAAAAGAATTTAAAGAAGGAGACAGAGTTCTTCTTTTCAATTCACGATTCAAGCTATTTCCTGGAAAATTGAAATCAAGATGGTCTGGACCATTTATAGTCAAAAGAGTTTTCCCATACGGAACGATAGAATTAATAAATTCAAATGGGATTGAATTTAAAGTTAATGGTCACAGAGTTAAACACTACATAGATAGTCCAATGGAAGTTGACAACGAAGTTAATCACAATTTCGATACCACAGCTAACTAAGTGTGGGGAGAATCAAGTCTTTAAAGGATTTTATGTATTTCTGTTAGAGTTAGATTGTCTGTTTTCGTGTAGTTCTCGAAAATGGAACCCGAATGGTCTTTCCCTAGCAGACCCTAAAGAACTAGTCTTCTCCCCCCATTCTGAATTTTTATTTTTTTAGGTTTTTACGAAATGAAGACTGCCTGTGAACTAAACCATGGTCTAATGCTACACGCTTTGATCACTAAACGTAATAATGACACACTACTGAGTGAAATAGTATCAGTAATCAGAGAAAGATTGGACGGAGTAAGAAAAGAATCCAGATGCGAAGATAATACGTTACAATTTAGTAAAGGAAAATCAAAATCCGCAGCGAAAAGAAGAGCACGACACCTTGAAAGATGTCACAAATGCGGAAAATGGTCACATGGAGGTAAATGTTCAAATAATCAAACCTATTCAAATACCGAATTTGTTACTTTATGCAGAGACGGACCGTTCATATGTTTAGAAGAAAAAACACTGAATGCTCGAGGTTACGCCTATGTAGCCATGGAAAACCAATTAAACCTACTATCTAATGAATGGGATAGATCGTATAACTAAGAATACTATCTCACAGGTAAGTCTGTACAGTTTTTTGTTTTTATTTTTATTTTTATTTTTAACCTTTTGATAATTAACGCTAATTTGTTCGCTATAAAGTATTAAATTGGTATTGAATAAAATTAGGTTTGGCGACCGAAATTATTGATATCATACAAAAATTTATTACATCACTGCGAAATTTAACGTTTATTCTTAAGGTATAAATATCTTTAATCAATCAACCCAAAATATTTCAAAAATTCGTCATGAGTTAAATTAGGTTATGGAACCGAAATTACTTTACCGAAAAGAGGGACGCATATTTTTGATAATATTTGATTGATTAAAGTGGGATAAAAGCCAAAAAGATTTTTAATTTTATTTTTACCATGTTTTTAAAATTAATATATAAATCTTAAATTAATATTGTGAACTTTGTAAGATCAATATATTTAAGTTTGTCAATATTTGAAAAATTTTAATATTTTTAATATAAATTTGTATGTATAACAACAAAATTAAATATAAGTTTGGTGTGAATTTATAATATGAATTTTTAATTAAGTTTGGTGTGAATTTTTAATTTTATGCATTTTAAATTTAAGTTTGGTGTGAATTTAAAAACAAAAATTTACTTTATTTCGTTAAGCTAAAAATATGATTTTTAAAATTCGTCGTAAGTTGAAGACTAGGTCTTTGAACCGAAATTGCTTTACCCGAGGGAGGGACGAGAACTTTTATTATCATTATTTTTAATCTTATTAAACTAAAGTATGCCAAAAACATTAAAAAAAAAAAACCCAAAAATCTTTACTTTTAAAACTGTGCTTTGAATTGACAAATTTTAAAATTTTGTCGAAGGACGGACTAGGACATCGATCCGAAACGACCTCATCCTAAATAACAAGGGAAACAAAATTTTAAAATTAATTACTTAATTGTTTTAATTAGTATAAGATCTTTAAAAAAAATTAAAAAAAAAATACAAACTCCGCGACTCGCGGAGTTTGAAGGGTAAAAATACCACGACTCGCGGAGGGACCAAAACCCAGAAAAAAAATAAAAACGTAAACTGATCAGTCCACACACCACACCACAAAAATACTGCGAAATAACACCCGAAAAAACCCGAGAAAACACTCCCAAATTCACAATAAATCTTTTACTAAAATCATGTTAAGAAGGATGCTATCAAGGAATTACTCAAGAAAAACGGTAAATTTCTACACCTAAACACCATTTAATCCGAAAATTAGTGTTCTTGAGCAATTTTTTTCCCAATTCGATTTTGATACTTTTTAGTGTAATTATGCTTAAATTGTTTATGTATTATGCTTGTATAACCTAGATTGATGCTATTTAACATGATTAGAAGCCTTAAACTTCAAATTTTGAGTAATCTAGGGTTTGTGTTCTTGAGCAATTTGGGGCTTTTTGATATAAACAGGTTATGGCCGATTTTTGTCATGAATTGTTGCTAAATTAAGTAGTGTAACATGTTTAGGTAGTTAAATGATCCAAACTTTGAGCCTAAGCATGATTTTGAGAATTAAAGTGGACTTTTTCAAGTCTAAAATTCATGAACTTGATTTTTGAGAGATAATGCCATTTAAAACTTGTTTAATTGCTAGTGATGATTATTTTGACATGTTATTTGAGTTGAATGCTTATGAACTTGGCGAACATTTTCGTATATGCTTATTTGAAAAAGTGTAGATTTGATGAAAATATGAAAATGAGCTTAAGTTTGATATAAATTAAACATGTCATTATTTTGATTGATGATTTTGCTGACACTAATGCATATTTGGATGCACAAAAATTTTGTTTGATGTGTTTTGCAGACTGAAAGGGGTGAATCTTCATCCCAAGCTCGCAATGCTCCTACTGAGAATGCGGAACAACAGGAGGTGGATAACTACTACAAACAAGATATACCTCATCCAGTCATGACATTTTCTGATATGCACTTGGAAGATTTGCACCCGAACCTGAGATTTGACAGACTTTGGATAGATTATCCAAAATACCAAAGGGGTTTGCATACTCTTCATTCTAAAGCTGTTGAAGTACCTAGGGTCATAGAATGGGGACCATTAGAAGCTGTAGAATTGGCCGGACCAATTAGGGAATTACTTACACAGAGGTATGGTAATTCTACTTTTAACGATTGGGTACGTTTATTCAACATGCGTAGACCTGTATATAAAGTATGGTGTGAAGAATTGTTGTGTAGTATAGAATTAAATGATCGGGTAGCTAGTTTAACCGATCGATCTTTTATTAGATTTTTGTTAGGAGGTTCGATGCGACACATGTCTTTGCTAGACATGGCTCAGGCCTTACGTATATATACGCCTGAGGAGTTAGCATCTGCCGATTGTAGAGGGTTGATACTAAATGGTAGAAAGATAGACAAAAATTTTGATACGCATGGTGTATGGAGTCAAATGACTAGCCATCACCGATTTAAAGGGGGAAATTACTCTTATTTGGATATAGATAGAGCAGAGTTAAGAGTAATTCATAGATTTTTAGCCAATTCGATTACACAACGAGGTAAGAACAAGGAAAAGGTAAATGAACAGGATTTGTTTTACCACATGTGTATTCGAGACCCACAAAGCGCTGTAAGTATACCTTATTGTGTGGGTTATTATTTATCAGCTATGGTTAGGGGGATGAGACCGCATAGCATAATAGGAGGTGGTATATTTATTACTTAGATTGCTGAATATCTCGGTGTGGATATAAGTCGGGGGGGATTACTAATCGAAGAACCAGAACCCCGCGATACAATAGGTTTAAATGTATACCATGGTGCGAAGATTTTGAAGAGGCGAAATAACGCCGCAGTACGATATAATGGTAGACATCCACAAGTTGAGAGAAACCAACAGCCAGGTAATGTGGGAGGGGGAAATGAAATGACAGAAATGCAAAGGTTTATAGCTTCACAAGAGTACGAAAATGCTAGACATCGAGCATTTGAAGATTGGCAAGTTCATCAAAACCAAATCATAGCTTATTGCCAACAAATAGGTAGAAACTATATTCCTACTCCATCGTCCGTATTTCCTCCCTGGTCTATAGAGATCCAACCACCGTATCCTACGTATAACCCAGCCGAAGCATTTTATAACACATATGGTTATGCATGGAACCCCTACTGGTATCAGTATCATCCCTAGTCTACTTAGTTTTATTTATTTTATAATTTGTAATGTTGATACATTTAATACTTATGTTAATATTGTAATAGTTTTTATAATTTTCTAACTTTTATTATTAGATTTTAATAATTTTTGAATGTGGGGTAATATACCAAACTTCAAAAATATGTATATATGTTTGCAGTTTATCTTATGTACACAACAGGGTAAAACACGCATTTTTAAAGACTGGCATTAAGTTCAGCAAAAGCAACTAATTTTGAAGACAAGATGCAAAATAAATGTGATATAACAACAAGACGGAATGAACAAATGATGTGCACCATTTATCATTCAACACAAACACAAATATGTTTGGAAACTTTGGTAAAATTTAATCATTTCTACGCTAATCACCCTCAATAATTTAAATTGTTACTGATTTCTTGCAAATGAGGGCATTGCAAGATCTTAAGTGTGGGAAGGGGTTAAATTCTTTCGAATTTTAAAAAAAAAAATTTTATCTTAAACACTTGGTTACCATTAAAAATAGTAGTAAAGTAGTAGTTGTATTAGAATCTAGTGCTCTCTGATAATAAAGAACAGCCCTAGTCTTATATACTGACTACCCAATTCTAGTAAAATTTTTCAAAATTTTCAATTAAATGAACTCAAAATCATGTTTATACATATTTATGAACGATAAAACTAGGTTTTAACACCGAAATTATTGTTACCTCGGAAAGGACATAAATTGAGAAACAAACCAAAATGTTAAAATTCATTTAAAATGGAATAGATGACAATAAAAAGGAAAATAAAAGCCAAGTGTGGGAAAATTTACCAAGATATTTTAAACATATGTCACATATTTCTGTAACAAATAACTGAAAATACTTTTGCTTTGGACTAAACTAAACTGTTTTACCCGATGAAAGAAAAGAAGAGATGGATCTACACGATGAATCAATTCCATCATTAAAAGGAAGTAAAGTCTTCCGAAAAAGAAACGCGCTTCTTGATTTAGGTCAGGAAGTTGTCGTCCAGACCAGCTGTAGGTTGACGAAAAATCTAGAAAAGTCATCACTAAAATCAGCAGGAAATCCACGGACCTCAGCATAAAACAGGGTCGTCAAGTGGTCAGATTTATCCTAACCATGAGAAGGATTAATCTCATACAATGGGGGGGACACTGTGCAAATTAGCTTGATAAGACTAATGAATCAGATCCCCAGAAAGGATAATCTCCTTAAAGATCAAAAATCAGCTTTTAAGACTGATATTACTCAATCCTAGAGATTGACCTTAAAGATTGAGAATTCAAACTCATGGAATTCGATGATATCTAAACTCGAGCTTGAACGAGAAAATATTTTGATCAAAAATTATAAACCGATTTGTTTTCTGAAAACCCATTTTCAATGCGTTCATTACCATTGAACGTAAAATCCTAGGAATTCACCTGGAATTCATTAGGTCACCTGAACCAAATCGGGTGTCAACCGTAAGAACGGTGGTTGCATAGCATGGTCAAAGACAGGACCTTGTGCCAGACCGAAAAATTATAAGGGTGAGCTTTACTATTGCTCCTACCAAGGATAGTAATTGCGTCCGACACGTTATAGACCATAATTAAAAGCATGTCAGGGGACATTGCCTTAACAGTTGCTTGTTCAACGCTTTCCTTTACAACCGGACGGTAGTTTACCGAAAGGTAATATACGGAGCAAGTATACTGGACGTGTTGCTTTCATAATACAAGGTTAGCAAGTGGGTGACACAAAACCGCAAGTTTTGAGCTAAAATTTTCAAATCTGAAACCCACCAAACCCACAAAAAGAATTTGCAAACACCAGTGAAGGGTTATTCCGGAAAACTTATCTAGGGTAAAAGCTAGATTTAATTTTCAAAAGATCAAATGTTTTCATAAAGATCCAATTTCCTTAATGGATCTAAATTTTATAGTCATGTGGGACTGTAAACCATATCGTTACTACCATTGTTTATACCGCCGTATAGAAATCACTGATGTACAAAGTGTGAAGAATAAAGAAGTGATTCTAGTATTTCAAGACTATATTGCTTGAGGACAAGCAACGCTCAAGTGTGGGAATATTTGATAATGCTAAAAACGAACATATATTTCATAGCATTATTCCTCAAGAAAGACAAGCTTTTAGTTGCAATTGTTCTATTTAAAAGTGATATTCGTTTAAATAATAAAAGGTGAAGACAAAAGACAGATTCGACGAATTGAAGACGCAAACGACCAAAAAGCTCAAAAGTACAAAATAGAATCAATGAGGTTCCAATTATTGATAAGAAACGTCTCAAAATTACAAGAGTACAAGATTCAAAACGCAAAGTACAAGATATTAAATTGTACGCAAGGACGTTCGAAAATCCGGAACCAGGACCAGAGTCAACTCTCAACGCTCAACGCAACGGACTAAAAATTACAAGTCAATTATGCACATGAATATAATATAATATATAAATAATTCTTAAAAATTATATATATATATTATATTATTATTTAAAATCGTCGGCAAACAAAGAGCCAAGGCTGAATGAGCTGTAAAAATGAACTCCGCAACTTGCGGAGTTCGAAGGCTAAAAGAACCGCGACTCGCGGAGCCCCAAAAAATGAAAATGCCTATAAAAGCCAACGCAGTTCGACGAATTTTAATATCAATATATCCATCCATCTATCTATACGTAATATTTATATTTATAATTTATATTTTAATTTTAATTTTAATTTTAATCCTAATAATAAGGGTATGTTAGCGAATGTTGTAAGGGTGTAAGTCGAAATTCTGTCCGTGTAACGCTACGCTATTTTTAATCATTGTAAGTTATGTTCAACCTTTTTAATTTAATGTCTCGTAGCTAAGTTATTATTATACTTATTTAAAACGAAGTAATCATGATGTTGGGCTAATTACTAAAATTGGGTAATTGGGCTTTGTACCATAATTAGGGTTTGGACAAAAGAACGACACTTGTGGAAATTAGACTATGGGCTATTAATGGGCTTTATATTTGTTTACCTAAATGATAGTTTGTTAATTTTAATATAAAGATTTACAATTGGGCGTCCCTATAAATAACCATTTACACTCGATCGGACACGATGGGCGGGGTATTTATATGTACGAATAATCGTTCATTTAACCGGACACGGGAATGGATTAATAGCCACTAGAATTATTAAAACAGGGGTGAAATTATGTACAAGGACACTTGGCATAATTGTTAACAAAGTATTAAAACCTTGGGTTACACTCAGTCGACATCCTGGTGTAATTATTAAACAAAGTATTAAAATCTTGTTACAGTTTAAGTCCCCAATTAGTTGGAATATTTGACTTCGGGTATAAGGATAATTTGACGAGGACACTCGCACTTTATATTTATGACTGATGGACTGTTATGGACAAAAACCAGACGGACATATTAAATAATCCAGGACAAAGGACAATTAACCCATGGGCATAAAACTAAAATCAACACGTCAAACATCATGATTACGGAAGTTTAAATAAGCATAATTCTTTTATTTCATATTTAATTTCCTTTATTTTATATTTAATTGCACTTCTAATTATCGCATTTTTATTTATTGTTATTGTATTTAATTACACTTTTAATTATCATACTTTTTAATTATCGCAAGTTTATTTTATCGCACTTTTATTATTCGCAATTTCATTATCGTTATTTACTTTACGCTTTAAATTAAGTCTTTTATTTATTTAATATTTTACATTTGGTTTTAACTGCGACTAAAGTTTTAAAATCGACAAACCGGTCATTAAACGGTAAAAACCCCCCTTTATAATAATAATATTACTTATATATATATATATATATATATATATATATATATATATATATATATATATATATATATATATATATATATATATATATATATATATATATATATATATTTGTATTTTTATAAATTTAAACTAATATAGCGTTAAGCTTTGTGAAAAAGATTCCCTGTGGAACGAACCGGACTTACTAAAAACTAAACTACTGTACGATTAGGTACACTGCCTATAAGTGTTGTAGCAAGGTTTAAGTATATCCATTCTCTAAATAAATAAATATCTGGTGTAAAATTGTATCGTATTTAATAGTATTTCCTAGTAAAATTTAATAGCTATTTTATATACACCTCGCATAACATCAGTACACGATGGTTTTGTACGGGGCATCACATTTGGTATCAGAGCATTGGTTGTAGGGAATTAGGTTGCATTAGTGAGTCAAGACCCGACCGAGTAGGATTCACTAATAAGACTAATCTACAACTTGCTAGTTTACTTGTTTCTGCGGAACTTACTGCATGCTGCTGCTTACTTTTACTGCTATATGCCGTATGCTACTGCATGATTTCATTACTGCATGCTATTATCTGTTTTCGATTGCTTGATACTTGTCGTTATTGCCATGCTACTTACCGCTATACATGATCTAGACTGTCGTAGTTACTTTGCCTAATACATGCTTGCTTTATAACTTACTGACATGGAAACTGTAACATCCCGCGTTTTTCCGTTAAATTTAATTTTAACACCGTCTTTTTTTTTTTAAAACATAATCTTTCGTATTTAAAGTAATAGTTTCCGTGAGTAACGTTCATTATATTTCCGCTATTTAATTATAACATCACTCGGTTACTCGAGCGTTTTTAAAATATTTCGTTGGTTAATTCCCGCACCCGCTTTGAAACTTGAGGGACCGAAGTTGTCAAGTGGGCAAACTAGTTGACTAGGTCAACTAGTCAACCCACCATTCTCATCCATTCAATCCCTCCATCTCTCTCCCTTTTCTCTCTAGCTCAAGAACCCCATTTCTCCCAACTTCACTAAATCATCATCTAAATTCGATATAGGAGGCTTACAACAAAACAAATTACATTTTCGTGATCCTCTCTTCATCCTCTACGATTTGATACTAACTACACCGATTTTGGGTAACATTTCTAAAACTATAGATTTCTTTAAATTCGTGTTTTTGACTTGAAATGTTGTTAGTTAGTGTCTATGGCTCGTGTCTAGCATGATTATATGATTTGTATGCTCGATCTTGATGTTTTGGTGTAACTAGCTTGAAAATGAAAAGTGGATGCTTAATCCTTGATTTTGGATGAGTTAATGTTGTTAGATTGTTAAAGTGCATGTTTTAATTGTGTTACTAGTATCATTAGCCACATTTGGATGTGTAGGTTGATTAAGGAAACTTCAAAAACCCGATTAATGATTTTGTGATGTTTGACTAGGGTTTGATAGTTCTTGACATGAACTTTTGGAAGCTTAAATGCCATGGAATGTTAATTGTTAGTGTCTAGTAGTAATGTATGCTTCATTACCTTCAAAACGGCATATCGTATGTGTAAATTGGATTCCCGAATCATAAAATACGTTTTACGAACTTGAAACTTGAAAACAAACCTTTCTCGATCAATTGACGAGTTTTCGTTTATTGTAAATGATGTTTTTGATTGATGATATGTGGTTAGTTGTATTCCTTGTCGAAATAACTTTCCGATGATATAAAATACATGTTCTAATTGTTTGCGGATCATAAAATGTGATTGTTTGTGTTTTGGTTCGTGCATACTTTGAAAACTGACCAGAAATCCCTGCACAGAGGGTGGCGCGGCGCGCCCCTTCCCCGCGCGGCGCGCCGATGTGCCTGGTCAGATTCTGACCTCCTCGTCCCGTTTCACGTGAAATGTTTGACTAGCTATCGACCTCCGATTCACATGAAACTTGTTCTAATATGCTTATATATGAGTAAAAACCTCAGAAAAATAGTTCGGGACCGAACCCGAACGCGTTGACTTTTTTCGTTGACTTTGACCAAGTTTGACTTTTAGTCAAACTTAACCAAACTTTTAATGCAATCTTCCTAACATGTTTTTATACTTGTATCTTGCATGAAACTTGACAATTTGCTTCACATGCTACATAATCGAGTCGTGTCGAGCCATAGGACTAATTGAACACATTTCACCCGACCTTGTGTCGTAACCGGTTAATTGATATAACTTACTTGTTTAGGTCAAGGCTAAGCAACTTTCATGCACACGTTTACTTGTTGAAGTACTTTTATACTCGTGCACTCGAGGTGAGATCATAGTCCCACTTTTACTCTTTTTGAACTTACATTTGGGATGAGAAAACATAAACATTTCTTTACTAAGTGAACACAAGTACAGGAAAAACAAACATTCTACATACGAGTTTAGAACAAAATCCTCAATTCGATTATCATTAGTTACACTTGCCGGGTGTAAGCGAGAACTTATGTTGTATGGATCCATATGGGTTTGACAAACCCTCATTCAAACGGTTCGCTACCGTTTACGAATGAAATATATTTTCGAGAAACAGTGTATGTTCTAGCACTAAGTGATGGGGTTCAATGGAAGGAAATGTTAAGCATTGATAATTGGGTGCTCGTGAAACAAACTTTTGGAATGTATTACTATTAATTCATTGATGCAAATCTTGTGGTTCACTTGTACTTACTTACTTAAACCTATGATTTCACCAACGTTTTCGTTGACAGATTTCTATGTTTTTCTCAGGGCTTGCACGATATGTGAAACCTGCTTCCGCTTACTATTTGATACTTGCATTGGATGTCGAGTATACATGCATTTCATGGAGCGTCTTTTGACTTTACTTTAAACCGTGTCGCCTAGATTTCAATCGTACTTATAACGTTGTAACTTAACTTTTGGTTGAACAATCCTTGTAAACTTTGAAACAATCTTTATTTTGAAATAAAGGCGACATATTTTGGTCAAACGTTATCTTAAAGACTTATAATCAGGTAATGGGACCCACGTAGCCGACGCCGTCACTTGACGATTTGTCGGGGTCGCTACAGTTGGTATCAGAGCCTTGGTTGTAGGGATTTAGAGTTCATTTGTGTCCACCCCGAGTCATAGGGTACATAGGTGAATCTAGACTACAACCGGCATATAGACTGAAGTAGGAATTATTTGACAAATTGTGCATTTATACTCGAACTCTTCTATCATATCTAACTCGTATTCGATCTTGATCTTACGTTGATAAATTTTGTTGATGCGCCACCTTGACTTTATGAAGTAATGTTAAATGCACATGAGAATCAGGGTAATATAATTTCCGGGATTATATTACGGTGATTCACATGGACGTTCCGACATTATGACGTAAAGAATTTAAGGCGAGTCAAGGAAAAATTTCCTCTCTATCCTATTTCCATACTCCGGTTAGTATTGTTGAAAATACTAACCAACGATATTCTTGTCTCATGAAGGAACAATGGCTCACCAAGGTCAACACAATACTCCTCTCGAAACTCTGGAACAAGCTCTTCAACAAATGATAACCACCGCCGTGGGTACGGCCGTGGCCGATCACTTTTCTAACAACAACAATCATGGGGCCGGTAATTCAATCGAGGGTTGCTCCTACAAGAACTTCATGAAGTACAATCCTCCCACTTTCAATGGAACCGAAGGACCGGTTGCTCTCACCCGATGGTTCGAACAAACAGAAGCCGTTTTTAGCATAAGCGGTTGTCGGGACCAAGATAAGGTCAAGTTTTCTACCCTCACTCTCACCGGTATTGCTCTCTCACGGTGGAACACGTATGTACAATCGGTGGGTATCGATGAAGCCCTTACACTCTCTTGGACCGAATTAAGAGAAAGAATGACCACCGAATACTTCCCGCGCGAAGAGACTCGAAGGCTCGAACAGGGGCCAAGAAATTTAAAAATAGCCCGAGATGACCTCGAAGCTTATAATCAACAGTTTGCCGAACTAACCTCAATTTGTCCAAACCTCCGGGCTCCCGGGCCCCAAGGAGTTGAGTTTTACATGGATGGCCTCCCTAAGAGCATTCCACACGGGGTAATGCCATTAAGACCCGCCGACCTACAAGAGGCTGTGATGATAGCCCGCCGATTTATAAAAACGGTGGATGAAATTGAAGCGCTGGCACCAACGGCCGAGGCCCAACCAGTTAACAACAAAAGAAAACAGGAAGCCTCTCCATCAAGCAACCACAACCACAACGACTCCACCAAGAAGCCTTTCACCCCCGGCGGCAGGAAAAATTATGCTGGAACACGACCTTTTTGCAACACGTGCCACAAACATCATTATGGAAAATGTGGCGGACCATTTTGCATCAAGTGTCAAAGAAGTGGCCATGTGGCCCATAGTTGTAAGGGTGCCGCCCCCGTCGCTAAAAAGGTGCCCAGTGCACGCAGAAGGGGTGCTTGTTTTGAATGTGGACAACTGGGTCATTTTAAGAATGCATGTCCCAAGAAGAACGCCCACCCTAATGTACGCGAATGAGCTTTCAACCTTAACACATAGGATTCCCGGAACGACAATTAGTTACGGGTACGTTTCTTCTCAGCGACTCTTATGTTTCATGTTTATCCGATTCGGGTATCGATAAATGTTTTGTATCCAGGGCTTTGGAGCCTACTCTTTGCACTCCACCCCTCCCCCCTAGATATTACTTACGCCATTCAAGTGACCAACGGAAAACCATTGCGTATCGATAAATTTTATCGGAGGGAGTACGTTAAACTTATTGGGTAGGTAATTTGAACTTCGATTTGACACCTATAGAACTAGGGAGCTCGGAACCTATTCGAAAAAAAAAAAAAAAAAAAAAAAAAAAAAAAAGTTTCCCTATCATCTTGTATAGATTATTGTGAACTGAGTAATTTTCGGTTGGAAACCGATACCCTCTCCCTCGCATCCATGACCTCATGATTATTTGCACGAATCCCGTATGTTCCAAATCGACCCCCCTTCCGGTTATCATTAATTGGGGGTTAAGTGAGACGATGTCTCCTAAGCCACTTTCCGAACTCGCAACGTTAGTTGTAAATCTTTCTTAGTACCATTCGATTTATTTAGGACTCTGTCCGTATTCATGAACCTCCTAAACCACGTATGCGAACTTATCTAGACAAATCGGTTATCGTATTTATAGATGACATCTTGAGTTATTCAAGTAAAGGAGGAAAACGAACAACATCACCATCTTACGCTCGAACTTTTGAGAAAAGAGCAACTCTATACCAAATTCTCCGAGTGAGAATTTCTGTTGAACGAAGTACAATTTTCTAAACCATGATGTGAATGGTCTAGGCATTTCAATCAATCTCGAAATCAAGCCACATGTAATCAGGAAACTCCCCCGACTCAGACTTGTATTCGTAAAATCTTAGATCTCGCCGGTTATTACCGAAGATTCATTTCTGCCTTTTCTCGTGTTACACGACTTTTAACCTCGTTAACTCACTGAGGGAAAAATTTAAACCCCCCCATGTCCGAACCTTGAGCGTGATACTTCACACCAACATTTCTAGTTAAAAATCGTATAGCACCAGATGGAACTCAATTATGAAAATATTTCTACATGAACGCCGGAAGGCATGCTCTCTCGACTCAAAATCAGTGTAACTGAAATTCGTTATGTTGCGCGAAGAATTCTAATACTAAATTGTGGATCCGATCAATTTTCTCGTCATCACATACCACGCTACATATCTCTGTTATTTCACCATTACCGTCTGATATTACTGGAGCTTAAGATAACACACGATCCAATGATACTTCACTCTTCTTTGACTTAATGTCATTGTGTTTCTAATAATCGGCCAACTATTATTCAACCCCGAACTAAACAACTACGTGTACGATCTCGTTTCTCTTTCAGACTTCAACTTTTGACAACTAGAGGCACGTTATGGCAACCTCGAGATGTAAACTCATCCTATTCTAAGTCCTCATTTCACTACTATCCTTACCGTTCGCATTTCCGTTTAAAGAAACTCCTTGTAACATTTCTCCATGGATAGAGAAACTCCTCATATTACATAAGTATTCGCCACGAGGGTGAATAGTCCTAACGAACATTTTTTTTCGAACCCTAACTGACTCGTTCAAACATATCTTAAGAGATTCTATTCCAACACGGTGTATCTTTGTTAATTATCTCGTATCGAAATACTCGTTTCACTTCTAGTTTTACAAGAAGCCTCGGGACCGCGTTTAGACATGAGTACCGCGTACCATCCACAACCCGACGGACCGAACAAACGTGCGATTTAAACCTTGGAAACCATAATACGAATTTGTATTACCAACTTCAAATTTACTTGAGAAAAATATTTTCCTTTAACCGAATCCTCGTACTACAATGATTTTCATTCGAGTTTTAACGTCACTCCTTTTGAAACCACGTGTGACCGGAAACGTCACTCTCCTTTGTCGAACCAAGTAAACGATGATCAATTCACCGGGGCCGAGGTTATTCATGAGCAACCGAGAAAATTTATTCATATTCAGGCAAAACCCTACGCGACTCGTAATCACCAAGAGCTGCGCCGATGTTAGACGTAAACATTTCAAATTCCACGTGGGAAACCGCGTCACGTTAAGAGTCGCACCTTGGAAGGGTGCAATCCGTTTCGGGAAAACGTAGGAAGCTAAATCCGCGATATTTTGATCCTTTAAATTCTTGGGGTGTTTTGGACCCGTAGCTAGCCGTTTAGATTTTTCCGACTCATTTTGGGTCTCCGTTTATCCTACATTCAATGTATCAACTCAAAGACGTGTTTTGCGAAACGAGAACTTGTTACCTCCTTTGATGAACTCACTATCGACGATAACCCTCACTTCCTAGGAGGACCGGTTGAAACCATGAATCATGGAAGCCAAACTTTAAAACAACATATGATCCCGACCGTCAAAATTCGTGGAAATACTCAAGGACGTACCTTCACTTATTCGTAGAATTTACAACGCAAGGTCTCGAGTAAGATTCAACAACTACTACTTCCAACTAAATTTCGGGACGAAATTTCTTTTGAGGTGTGGATAATGTAACATCCCGCGTTTTTCCGTTAAATTTAATTTTAACACCGTCTTTTTTTTTTTAAAACATAATCTTTCGTATTTAAAGTAATAGTTTCCGTGAGTAACGTTCATTATATTTCCGCTATTTAATTATAACATCACTCGGTTACTCGAGCGTTTTTAAAATATTTCGTTGGTTAATTCCCGCACCCGCTTTGAAACTTGAGGGACCGAAGTTGTCAAGTGGGCAAACTAGTTGACTAGGTCAACTAGTCAACCCACCATTCTCATCCATTCAATCCCTCCATCTCTCTCCCTTTTCTCTCTAGCTCAAGAACCCCATTTCTCCCAACTTCACTAAATCATCATCTAAATTCGATATAGGAGGCTTACAACAAAACAAATTACATTTTCGTGATCCTCTCTTCATCCTCTACGATTTGATACTAACTACACCGATTTTGGGTAACATTTCTAAAACTATAGATTTCTTTAAATTCGTGTTTTTGACTTGAAATGTTGTTAGTTAGTGTCTATGGCTCGTGTCTAGCATGATTATATGATTTGTATGCTCGATCTTGATGTTTTGGTGTAACTAGCTTGAAAATGAAAAGTGGATGCTTAATCCTTGATTTTGGATGAGTTAATGTTGTTAGATTGTTAAAGTGCATGTTTTAATTGTGTTACTAGTATCATTAGCCACATTTGGATGTGTAGGTTGATTAAGGAAACTTCAAAAACCCGATTAATGATTTTGTGATGTTTGACTAGGGTTTGATAGTTCTTGACATGAACTTTTGGAAGCTTAAATGCCATGGAATGTTAATTGTTAGTGTCTAGTAGTAATGTATGCTTCATTACCTTCAAAACGGCATATCGTATGTGTAAATTGGATTCCCGAATCATAAAATACGTTTTACGAACTTGAAACTTGAAAACAAACCTTTCTCGATCAATTGACGAGTTTTCGTTTATTGTAAATGATGTTTTTGATTGATGATATGTGGTTAGTTGTATTCCTTGTCGAAATAACTTTCCGATGATATAAAATACATGTTCTAATTGTTTGCGGATCATAAAATGTGATTGTTTGTGTTTTGGTTCGTGCATACTTTGAAAACTGACCAGAAATCCCTGCACAGAGGGTGGCGCGGCGCGCCCCTTCCCCGCGCGGCGCGCCGATGTGCCTGGTCAGATTCTGACCTCCTCGTCCCGTTTCACGTGAAATGTTTGACTAGCTATCGACCTCCGATTCACATGAAACTTGTTCTAATATGCTTATATATGAGTAAAAACCTCAGAAAAATAGTTCGGGACCGAACCCGAACGCGTTGACTTTTTTCGTTGACTTTGACCAAGTTTGACTTTTAGTCAAACTTAACCAAACTTTTAATGCAATCTTCCTAACATGTTTTTATACTTGTATCTTGCATGAAACTTGACAATTTGCTTCACATGCTACATAATCGAGTCGTGTCGAGCCATAGGACTAATTGAACACATTTCACCCGACCTTGTGTCGTAACCGGTTAATTGATATAACTTACTTGTTTAGGTCAAGGCTAAGCAACTTTCATGCACACGTTTACTTGTTGAAGTACTTTTATACTCGTGCACTCGAGGTGAGATCATAGTCCCACTTTTACTCTTTTTGAACTTACATTTGGGATGAGAAAACATAAACATTTCTTTACTAAGTGAACACAAGTACAGGAAAAACAAACATTCTACATACGAGTTTAGAACAAAATCCTCAATTCGATTATCATTAGTTACACTTGCCGGGTGTAAGCGAGAACTTATGTTGTATGGATCCATATGGGTTTGACAAACCCTCATTCAAACGGTTCGCTACCGTTTACGAATGAAATATATTTTCGAGAAACAGTGTATGTTCTAGCACTAAGTGATGGGGTTCAATGGAAGGAAATGTTAAGCATTGATAATTGGGTGCTCGTGAAACAAACTTTTGGAATGTATTACTATTAATTCATTGATGCAAATCTTGTGGTTCACTTGTACTTACTTACTTAAACCTATGATTTCACCAACGTTTTCGTTGACAGATTTCTATGTTTTTCTCAGGGCTTGCACGATATGTGAAACCTGCTTCCGCTTACTATTTGATACTTGCATTGGATGTCGAGTATACATGCATTTCATGGAGCGTCTTTTGACTTTACTTTAAACCGTGTCGCCTAGATTTCAATCGTACTTATAACGTTGTAACTTAACTTTTGGTTGAACAATCCTTGTAAACTTTGAAACAATCTTTATTTTGAAATAAAGGCGACATATTTTGGTCAAACGTTATCTTAAAGACTTATAATCAGGTAATGGGACCCACGTAGCCGACGCCGTCACTTGACGATTTGTCGGGGTCGCTACAGAAACAGTTATTTTTCCTTGTTCAGATGTCGGATATTCCACCTGTTATCATTTTGGAGAGCGACTCAGACTCGTCCGCCACCTCACCTACCATTGTTGCTTACTCGATCCCGTCATCTACACCTTCCAGTGACTCCAGCGCTTCATCCTCTGGAGCCAGTAGCCATGCGCCCGGCCCAGTGATCACCTCGGACGGAGCCGAGGACCTACAGGAGATTCCAGCTCCACTTGTCCCAGGACCCTCGGAGCCACAGCACCATTCCGGTGGTGCTGTGATTCCCGCGGAACTTGGGGAAGGTCTGGTCCGTAATGAGCATAACCATTGGTGCCGACGCCTTCCTGATGGACGTCACGTGCCTATTCCACCCTTCAGATACCGACTGATAATGGCCGCCCGAGGAGAGCCACCCGTGCAGCCACCCCCAGCCAATCTAGACGACTCATCATCCGACGACTCATCCTCCAATGACTCCAGTGACGAGGATTCCGATGAGGACCCGGATGAGGCACCCGTGCAGCCACCCTCTACCCCGCCGAAGAAGCGGTATCGTTTCGACGGTACTGTTATTCCTGGGGTTAACGGAGGGAGATCATCCGTTAACGCACATGGACTGAGGACTAGAGTTACCGCTCGTAAGCGGCTTATGCCGTATCCTGCTGATCCCTTCATCCGTAAGCCTTACCACTGTGCACCATCCACTTCTGGAGCCGGACCATCTGCACCACCGGCACCACCCGTACCGACTGCACCGCCTGCCCCACCATCTCCCTCTGTCGAGGAACTGACGAGAGAGGTGGAGATCCTCCGTGCTCGGGTAGCTGAGCTCGAGGACCAGATGTCCCACGTAATGGACATCCTACACCCACCATCACCATAGGACATTTGTAGTAGATTTCATTATGTAATCTCATTTGTAGTTTTATGTTTTACTTATGTATTGTACGAACATATGCGGATGTATGCAACTTATTATTAATGAATGGAACTTTGTGTTGTTTAATTCTTGCACAGTTTTCTATTTACGTTACTGTATGATGACTTTGTGGTATCTGTATCTATTTACGTTCCATAATTAGCATGTGTTGTGTTGATTCCATGCTAGATACCATATACTGTATTATTACTATTTGACCAGATTTTGACTTGAGTCAAAAATTTTGTTTAGAACATCAATGGCAAACGGAAGATCAACACCCACCGCAGCCCAAATCGAGGAAATGATCAATGAATGAGTCGATGCAGCTTTAGCGGAAATGAACCCCCAAGCTCCACCGCCACCGGTTATCCAGCCCATTCGTAATGGGTGCACATACAAAGAGTTTCAAAGCTGCATGCCCAACAACTTTAGTGGAGCTGAGGGGCCAGTTGGTCTCACTAGGTGGTTTGAGAAATTAGAATCTATGTTTCGAGTTAGTAACTGCTCAGAGGCGAACAAAACCAAGTATGCTTCATGTACGCTGTCAGACAGCGCACTAACTTGGTGGAACACATTGGCTCAAGCAAAGGATATTGATGAGGTGTATGCTACGCCATGGGAGGAATACAAGGGGGCCATGATTGAAGAATATTGCCCTAGGACCGAGATCCATAAAATGGAGATTGAGTTTATGCAGTTGGGAGTTGTGGGAAACGACCTCGATGGTTACAACCATAGGTATCTAGAATTAGCCCTGATGTGTCCTACCATGGTTACCCCGGAGTTTAAGCGTATGGAAAGGTATTTGTGGGGACTTCCTAAGTCCATTAAGGGAAATGTCACCTCATCTAGGCCACCCAATGTCCCGAAAGCAATGCGCATGGCGCATACCTTAATGAACCAAATCATCATCGATGAACCAGAAAAGGCAAAATCCGAAGCGGATAGTAGTGATAAGCGTAAGTGGGATAACAACAAGGGGAGAGCCTATGATCAAACCCCCGCCAAAAGGCACAACGATGGAAGGAACCCCAATCCGAACACCAACTCGAACCCCAACTACAAGGGTACCCTACCGCAATGCAAGAGGTGCTACAAGCACCATACCGGGTATTGTAATGTTGTTTGTGAAAAGTGCAAAAAGACCGGGCATATTGGCAGAGACTGCAAGATCACCACCATGACTGGAAAGCCGAACCCTACTGGACCGAGAAAGTGTTATGAATGCGGACAGATGGGCTACTTCAGAAATGAGTGTCCCAATAAGCGAAAGGATGGCGGACCACCGCGTGGCAGAGCTTTCAATGTAAACGCAAGGGATGCCCGTGATAACCCCGACTTGGTCACAGGTATATTCACTATCAACAACCTATTATCTTCTGCCCTATTTGATACAGGTGCCGATAGAAGTTATGTATGTAGAAATTTTTGCTCTAAGATAAATTGGTCATTAGTTCCTTTAAAGGAGAGTATGCTTGTAGAGGTAGCCAATGGAAAACTTGAGAAAGTTGACCAAGTTAGCCGAGGAGCTATTATCAACATAGCTGGTGTGGATTTCGAGATTGACTTGATACCCATTAAGTTGGAAAGCTTTGATGTTATTGTCAGTATGGACTGGTTGACCAAGATAAAGGCTGACATTATCTGTGGAGATAAAGCTCTTCGTATACATCACGGAAATGGTGAGCCACTGATTATTTACGGAGAGAGATGTAGCTCGAAACTGAATCTCATTAGTTGCTAGAAAGCGCAAAAGATCATGAAGAAAGGACGTCTTGCTGTTCTAGCACATGTGAAAACATTAAAAACCAAGGTGAAGAGCGTGGATGGCGTACGAATTGTGAATGAATTTTCCGATGTCTTTCCAAAGGAATTGCATGGATTACCGCCACCGAGAGCAGTAGAGTTTCAGATCGATTTAGTGCCAGGAGCTGCACCTGTAGCTCGCGCACCTTATCGACTCGCACCTTCTGAGATGCAAGAGTTGCAGAGCCAATTACAAGAAATGCTAGACCGTGGATTTATCCAACCAAGTTTCTCGCCTTGCGGCGCACCTGTTTTGTTTGTGAAGAAGAAGGACAGATCATTCCGTATGTGTATCGACTACCGTGAACTCAACAAATTGATGATCAAGAATCGGTATCCTCTTTCCAGAATTGACGATATTTTCGATCAGATACAAGGATCAAGAGTTTACTCTAAGATCGATTTGCGATCCGGTTATCACCAGTTGAGGGTGAAAGAGAGTGACGTGATGAAAACTGCAATCAGAACTTGTTATGGTCATTATGAGTTCCTCGTGATGCCATTCGGTTTAACCAATGCACCTGCCGTGTTTATGGACCTCATGAATCGTGTCTGCAAGCCATACTTTGATAAGTTCGTTATCGTCTTCATAGATGATATCCTCATCTACTCCAAAAGCGAAGAAGAACATGAGCAACATCTTCGTCTAGTGTTGGAACTCTTGAGACAAGAGCAACTTTACGCTAAATTCTCCAAGTGTGAGTTTTGGTTGAAGGAAGTCCAATTTATGGGTCACGTTGTGAGTGATCAAGGTATCAAGGTTGATCCCGCCAAGATTGAAGCTATTAGCAAGTGGAGACTCCCACTACTCCGACGCACATTCGCCAATTTTTAGGTCTCGCCGGTTACTACCAAAGATTTATTGAAGGTTTCTCTCTGATTGCGCGTCCTTTGACCGCACTGACTCACAAAGGGAAGAAGTTCATTTGGGAACCCGAACAGGAAGCAGCATTTCAAACCTTGAAAAAGAAGTTAACCACCGCACCTATCTTATCACTTCCTGAAGGCAGTGACGATTTCGTCGTTTATTGCAATGCTACGAAAAGTGGTTTTGGTTGTGTACTGATGCAACGAACAAAGGTTATCGCTTACACCTCTCGTCAACTGAAGATTCATGAGCGAAATTATACAACACACAATCTCGAGCTTGGAGCCGTTGTCTTTGCATTGAAACTGTGGAGACACTATCTTTATGGAACTAAGAGCACTATTTTCACCGATCATAAAAGCCTCCAACACATCTTCGATCAGAAGTAACTGAATATGAGACAGCGTCGATGGATCGAGCCACTAAACGACTATGATTGTGAACTTCGTTATCATCCTGGCAAGGCCAATGTTGTAGCCGACGCTTTGAGCCGTAAGGAGAGGATGGCACCTCTTCGTGTTCGGGCACTGAACATCAGCATTCATTTGAACCTCAATAGCCAGATCCGAGTAGCCCAAGATGAGGCTCTCAAGGAGGAGAATATATCTCACGAATGCTTGAACATTCTCGCTTCTCGATTCGAGGTTAAGGAGTCTGAACTCCGATGCTATGCCGGAAGAATTTGGGTACCTCGTTATGGAGATCTACGGAACCTTATACTAGATGAAGCCCACAAGTCGAGATATTCGATTCATCCGGGAGCCGGAAAAATGTACCACGATCTTAAGGAACAGTACTGGTGGCCTAATCTTAAGAAGGACGTTGCAACTTATGTTGGTAAGTGTTTGACTTGCTCGAAAGTTAAGGCCGAACATCAGAAGCCTTCTGGATTACTTCAACAACCGGAAATCCCGCAATGGAAGTGGGAAAGGATAACAATGGATTTCATTACGAAGTTACCAAAGATGGTGGGCGGATACGATACCATCTGGGTTATTGTTGACCGTCTCACCAAATCTGCACACTTTTTGGCCATGAAAGAAACGGATACGATGGAGAGACTCGCTCAACTATACATCAAAGAGGTTGTATCTCGTCATGGTGTGCCTTTATCGATCATCTCAGATCGCGATCCCCGTTTTGCTTCCAGATTTTGGCGTTCCTTACAAGAAGCCTTGGGAACTCGTCTCGACATGAGTACTGCGTATCACCCACAGACCAACGGACAAAGCGAACGCACAATTCAAACTTTGGAGGACATGTTGCGTGCATGTGTCACTGATTTCGGAAAGGCTTGGGAAAGGCATTTGCCGCTAGCCGAATTCTCTTACAACAACAGTTATCATTTGTAACGACCCGCACTTTTTCGATCGTTCTATACTTATAAGATTAATATTTACATAAATTAAACCTTACCAACATGATAAGCAATCCAAATTGTTGAGACTTATGTTTTCGAAAAGAGTTTTACACAACGTTTGACCGTCTAGTTTGACCGATGATATCACGAACTATACAATATATGATAATTATACGTTTGTGTATATATATGTATATATACATATTTAACATGATTAATGAATGTTTTAATATCTCATTTTGTATTAATAACAATAAGTTATAAGTATATTTTGAAACTACTAACTTAAGTTTTCAAAACGATAACCATACGTAACGTTATTTGACATAAATACTTACAACTTATAATGTTTATACATATATCGTATAAGTAATGTATTTAATCACTTTTAAGAACTTAAATACATAAAACCATATAAGTGTATTCACAAAAGATAGCTATATTTGAATCCTCATTCCATTTTGTACAAAATTTCTATACGTATATCTAGAGTATTTGTACTCCTATCATACCTAGCTTCTATACGTATTTACTATTGGTATATACACATCAAATCACCACCTAACCAGCCCTTATTACTGCCCTTGATGAGAGGTAATTGAAATTTGGATGCATGCATGAATTATTACACAAAAGAACAACAAAAATCTTGTCCTTGTTCATCATAAAAAAACGCCACCATCACCACCATATATACATGCACTCATTTCCAATTTTTGATTCATTTTAACTTCAACTCTCTAGCTAAAAACACACACTCTTTCTTTACCCTCAAACTCCATAACCATTCAGCAAAGTTCCATGAAGATCTAGCTTCAAAAACACTACTTAATCACCATAAGAAAACTCTTACAACAACACTTCAAGAAATCCTCCCAAGAACACAAACTTACTTCCAATCTTTCATCCACTTCCATCACCCTTTTGGTTCTAGCTTTTTACTCCTATTTTACAGCAACCTTGTCCAAGGAACTTGAGGTAGTAACTATGTTCATAACCTTATTCGATTCATATATATATATATAGCTATCTTATTTTGTGGTATAAAAATTTAACAACAAGAACATAGTTTGAAAGTTTTCAAACTTGTTTGCAAACTAAATAGATCCTTCTAACTTAACTTTTAAAATACTTCAAGACCTGTAATATATCTTAAATATATGCTAATTTAACAAGGTTTAACTTGATTTTTCAAAGAACACCTTAAAAACTGTTTTTACGACGTCGGAGTGTAACCGGGGGCTGTTTTGGGTTGGATAATTAAAAACCATCTTAAACTTTGAATTGGAGGTTTATTTTCTGGAAAAATGATTTTTACTATGAATATGATAACACATAAAAATTTCATGATTTAACTCAAAGTATAAGTATTTTTAGAAAAATAATCATTTAAGGTTGTTTACATGATGGAAAATGATTAACTTCATAAGTTTCACTAAAGTTTGACCTATGCCGTGTGATTTTGAATACAAACTAAGGTATTTACAGTTCATAGTCTTAAAGAGGGACTCGATCCAAGGAGATGGCAAGTTGAATCAACGAAAACGGAGTTGTAACGAAGAAACTATGACCGAAACAAAATCGGATATCCAAGACTAGTTTAGCCACGAAAATAATTGGGAAAAATTAAATAAATCACATCTTTTTAAGTTAACATGATATTTTATATATATGTACTTATAATTCAATTTTATATGGTTCAGGATCACCCGTAAACAACACGAGAAGATTAATCATAAGATCCCATGTTTGTACGCAACACGTCATTTGACAACACCGGTACTTTATGTACGCAACACGTCATTTGACAACACCGGTACCGTGGGTCAAGATTAATCTCGACCAATACATATACGATGGGGTTTTATTTATTTCGTTGGGGGTTTATTAAACATCTAAAAATGAACCATTAAAAATTGAATTACTAACAATGAAATGCTAACTACGGACTAAGGAATTATTAAAAGTATTAAAAGTATAACAAGTATATATATGTGACGTTTGTTTAAAAAGAAAAGGTATTGATATATTATATATGGATAGGTTCGTGATATCAACCGGAGACCAAGTCAAATTATATATATCTTCAAGACGAAAGTGAGTATATAGTCCCACTTTTAAACTCTAAATATTTCGGGATGAGAATACATGTATTTTATGTTTTACGTTATGGACACAAGTAACTGAAAAATATATTCTACGTTGAGTTGTACCACTGGCATACTTCCCTGTAGCTTGGTAACTGTTATTTACAGCGGTATTGTAAACGCGAATCCTGTTGATAGATCTATCGGGCCTGACAACCCCAACCGGACTGGACGACCAGTATTCAACGGTTGCACAGTACTTCATTTCGTGACTACACTTGGTACGGTGTAGTAAGATTTCATAATAAAGGGAATATGCGACGTGATTAAATGTTAAGTATGGTTACCAAGTGCTCAACCACTTAGAATATTTTTATTAAACTGTTTATATACGAAATCTTGTGGTCTATATATATATATTGCTGCCGGCATTAAACCTATATCTCACCAACTTTATGTTGACCTTTTAAAACATGTCTATTCTCAGGTGATTACTAAAGCTTCCGCTGCATTATGTTGAATTTGAGCAGGATCTTGCGTACGCATATTTGTGTCAAAAATAAAACTGCATACCCAAGGATTTGTGTTGTAAAATATGCTCGAAATCGTGTTGTTATCATTATATGTAAAGTTTGTAAGTCGAAGATTATCGCTAAACGATAATCATCTTTTTATTGTCTAAAGCTTGTAACAAAAATAATGGTTATGGTTTGTAATGTATAATATATGCAGTTTCTCTTTTAAAAATGTCGCATATAGAGGTCAATACCTCGCAATGAAATCATACGTTATCTAACACGTTCTTATGGTTAAGGACGGGTTATGACATGTGGTATCAGAGCGGTGGTCTTAGCGAACCAGGTTTGCATTAGTGTGTCTAACTGATAAGTCGTTAGGATACATTAGTAAGTCTGGACTTTGACCGGGTCTGATTTAAAAACCATTGCTTATCATTGTTGGTTAAAATTTATATGTAAATATTATGTAGTACTAATGGGTTAGTTGTTGTGTGATAGATGTCGGGCTCAAAACTTGTCATCACGTTCAGCGACTCCGAACCAGAATCTTCAGATGGTGTTCCAGTCATTAACCTATCCGATGACGAAAATAATATCTTTGGGGAAGACTCACAAATTCCGGATGAACCGACTATAGAGAACCCGGAAAGTGAACCCGAGGAGGAAAGTGAACCCGAGGAGGAAAGTGAACCCGAGGAGGAAAGTGAACCCGAGGAGGAAAGTGAACCCGAGGAAGAAATACAGGAAATTACAAAAGACGAGTTCGAACTAGGAAAGAAACGAAAGGCTAATGAATTAGAAAATTCAAATCCCGAGTTTAGTAAGGATGATGTGGCACCAACTCCACTAGACACTACCACCCCTATTCCCGCTATTCCTATTCGTTCTATCCCGGCATCCAGTTCTTCAGTCCCACAGCCAAAATATAGGCAGACAGCCAGGATAACCGTTAAGCGATTCTTTGAACCTAAACGTCCTAGAAAATAGACCAAACGATGCGCTGCCGTATTAAACCATGAGATCATATAATGTTTTGTATAATATTATTAGTGTGGTTTGCTTAATGTTCGATGTAAGATAAGCATATGTAAAATAGTGAAGTGTGAAATGCAATAATTTTCCATGGTTAAGTATTATTTAGATGGTAGTAATTGATTCTGTACTAAGCTATTAAGTATGGACATTAACGGGTAGGTACTACCCTAGATATAATTATAAAACGCTAATAAGAAGAAAAGGCTTTTATAATAATACCTGGTTCATATTATTAATAAGCTATACTGTACTGTAAATATACACTACATCTATAATATTCCATGTGAATAATTATTTTCTTTACATTCTTATAGAAGAATATGGCGCGATTGAACCGAATGACGGAACAAGAAATCCAGGAACTCATCAATCAGCGAGTGAACGACAGAATGTTATGGGTCGAGGCTGCAAGAGGTGCTGCAGTTAACCCAAATCCTCGTGTGGGGTGCACTTACAAAACTTTTCAAGCTTGCAAGCCCTCATCATTCAGTGGAACAGAAGGACCAATCGGTTTAACCCGGTGGATAGAAAAGATGGAGACTGTGTTTAAAATCAGTGGTTGTGTTGAAAAGGACATGACCAAGTATGCATCGTGCACTTTACAAGATAGTGCACTCACGTGGTGGAAAAATTATGTGAAGGCTGTAGGAGGAGATGTAGCTTATGATACTCCGTGGGAAGAATTCAAAACAATGTTAATCAACGAATATTGTCCAAGGAACGAGGTTAGGAAGTTGGAAGATGAGTTACGAAGTCTGAAGGTTATTGGTACTGAAATCACCAACTACAATCAGCGATTCATGGAATTAGTTTTGCTATGTTCTGAATTGGTTCCAACCGAAGAACGGAAGATTGAAATGTACAAAGATGGTTTGCCCAAAAAGGTCAAGGCAAATGTTACAGCATCGAAACCTAAGACAATTCATGAAGCTATAACCATGGCAAACGAGCTAATGGATCAGGTCATCATGGATAAGAAAGTATCCAATACTGATGTGAAGGTATCAGGTAACAAAAGAAAGTGGAATGGAAATTATGATCGAGGTAACCAACAACAATCTTTTAAGAAACAAGAAAACACGCAAGGTGCGGGTAGTGGTTTAAGCTTTGGTTATAAAGGACAAAATCCTTTATGCAACCGATGCCACAAACATCACTCTGGTTACTGTAATGTGGTATGCAACAAATGTAATCGAAAGGGTCATCTTGCTGAAGATTGTAGGGCTCTCGTTACAAATACAAATGGTACCAAGACTCTTGCCACCAATGCAAATAGAACTGCTTTGGCTACCATTACTTGTTTTGGGTGTGGAAAACAAGGTCACTATAAGAGCCAGTGCCCGAATCCAGAGAAGAATATCAGACCTGCACGTGGGAGAGCATTTGTTATTAATGCTAGAGAGGCATGTGAAGACCCGGAGATTGTTACGGGTACGTTTACCATTAATAACTTATCCGCATCTATTATATTTGATACTGGTGCTGATAGAAGTTACGTGTGTAGAGACTTTCACGCTAAATTGAATTGTTCATCATTACCTCTAGATGCTAAGTACATGATTGAGTTAGCTAATGGTAAACTAATTAAAGCCGATAAAATTTGCCGTGATTGTAAAATAAATTTAGCCGGAGAAACATTTAAGATTGATTTGATACCCGTAGAATTAGGAAGTTTTGATGTAATAGTCGGCATGGACTGGATGTCCAAAATAGGAGCTGAAGTTGTGTGCGCCAAGAAGGCAATTCGCATTCCTCGTAAGAATAAAACGCCAGTAATGATTTATGGAGAGAAGGGTAACTCAAAGCTAAAACTCATTAGTTATTTGAAAGCTCAAAAGTGCTTGAAGAAAGGGTGCTATGCTATCTTAGCACATGTTAATAAAGTCGAAAAGAAAGAAAAAGAGAAGTGCATCAATGACGTGCCTGTGGCAAGAGATTTTCCTGAAGTATTTCCGGAAGAGTTGCCGGGATTACCTCCATTTAGATCTGTAGAATTTCAAATAGATCTTGTACCAGGAGCTGCACCGGTTGCCCGTGCTCCATATAGACTTGCACCGTCCGAGTTAAAAGAACTTCAGAGTCAGTTAAAAGAATTACTGGATCGTGGATTCATACGACCAAGTACTTCACCGTGGGGAGCTCCAATTTTATTCGTCAAGAAGAAAGACGGATCTTTCCGAATGTGTATAGATTATCGTGAATTAAATAAGTTAACTATCAAGAATCGGTATCCACTACCGAGAATTGACGACTTATTTGATCAACTCCAAGGATCATGTGTGTACTCGAAAATTGACCTAAGATCGGGCTATCATCAATTACGTGTCAAAGAAGAAGATATACCGAAAACTGCTTTTCGGACACGTTATGGTCATTACGAATTTTTGGTCATGCCGTTTGGGTTGACAAATGCGCCAGCTGTATTTATGGACCTCATGAATCGAGTTTGTAGTCCATATTTAGATAAGTTTGTTATCGTTTTCATTGATGATATTCTTATCTATTCCAAGAGTGAGCAAGAGCATGAGCAGCATTTAAGGTTGATATTAGAGTTGTTAAGAAAAGAACAGCTATATGCTAAATTTTCTAAATGTGCTTTCTGGTTGAAAGAAGTGCAATTTCTTGGCCACGTTGTTAGTAGCAAAGGAATTCAGGTTGATCCAGCAAAAATTGAAGCCATTGAAAAATGGGAGACTCCTAAGACACCAATGCAGATACGCCAATTTTTGGGTTTAGCCGGTTATTATAGAAGGTTTATTCAAGATTTTTCCCGAATAGCTAAGCCGTTGACAGCGTTAACGCAAAAAGGGAAGAAATATGAATGGACTTCTGAGCAGAAGAGTGCATTTCAATTACTGAAAAAGAAGTTAACTACGGCGCCTATTTTATCGTTACCAGAAGGGAACGATGATTTTGAAATATATTGTGACGCTTCGCGACAAGGTTTTGGTTGCGTTCTTATGCAACGGAAGAAAGTTATTGCATACGCATCCCGACAATTGAAGATTCACGAGCGGAATTATACGACGCATGATCTAGAATTGGGAGCAGTCGTGTTTGCACTGAAGATGTGGAGACACTACTTGTATGGGGTTAAATTCACTGTGTTTACTGATCATAAAAGCCTTCAACATATTTTTGATCAGAAACAGCTGAACATGAGGCAACGTAGGTGGGTCGAGTTAATAAACGACTATGATTGTGAAATTTGTTATCATCCCGGGAAAGCGAACGTGGTGGCCGATGCTTTAAGCAGAAAGGAACGAGAACCAATCCGAGTTCGAGCGATGAACATAAAAATTCGCATGAATCTCAACTCACAAATCAAAGAAGTTCAACAAGAAGCACTTACTAAAGAAAACATAAGAAAGGAAATAATGAAGAAGTATGATGAAATGTCCCGTTCTTATTGATTAAAAACGTTCCATATTAATTGATTTCGTTGCGAGGTTTTGACCTCTATATGAGACGTTTTTCAAAGACTGCATTCATTTTAAAACAAACCATAACCTTTATTTCATCAATAAAGGTTCAAAAAGCTTTACGTAGATTATCAAATAATGATAATCTAAAATATCCTGTTTACACACGACCATTACATAATGGTTTACAATACAAATATGTTACAACAAAATAAGTTTCTTGAATGCAGTTTTTACACAATATCATACAAGCATGGACTCCAAATCTCGTCCTTATTTAAGTATGCGACAACGGAAGCTCTTAATAATCACCTGAGAATAAACATGCTTAAAACGTCAACAAAAATGTTGGTGAGTTATAGGTTTAACCTATATGTATCAAATCGTAACAATAGACCACAAGATTTCATATTTCAATACACATCCCATACATAGAGATAAAAATCATTCATATGGTGAACACCTGGTAACCGACATTAACAAGATGCATATATAAGAATATCCCCATCATTCCGGGACACCCTTCGGATATGATATAAATTTCGAAGTACTAAAGCATCCGGTACTTTGGATGGGGCTTGTTAGGCCCAATAGATCTATCTTTAGGATTCGCGTCAATTAGGGTGTCTGTTCCCTAATTCTTAGATTACCGGACTTAATAAAAAGGGGCATATTCGATTTCGATAATTCAACCATAGAATGTAGTTTCACGTACTTGTGTCTATTTTGTAAATCATTTATAAAACCTGCATGTATTCTCATCCCAAAAATATTAGATTTTAAAAGTGGGACTATAACTCACTTTCACAGATTTTTACTTCGTCGGGAAGTAAGACTTGGCCACCGGTTGATTCACGAACCTATAACAATATATACATATATATCAAAGTATGTTTAAAATATATTTACAACACTTTTAATATATTTTGATGTTTTAAGTTTATTAAGTCAGCAGTCCTCGTTAGTAACCTACAACTAGTTGTTCACAGTTAGATGTACAGAAATAAATCGATAAATATTATCTTGAATCAATCCACGACCCAGTGTATACGTATCTCAGTATTGATCACAACTCAAACTATATATATTTTGGAATCAACCTCAACCCTGTATAGCTAACTCCAACATTCACATATAGAGTGTCTATGGTTGTTCCGAAATATATATAGATGTGTCGACATGATAGGTCGAAACATTGTATACGTGTCTATGGTATCTCAAGATTACATAATATACAATACAAGTTGATTAAGTTATGGTTGGAATAGATTTGTTACCAATTTTCACGTAGCTAAAATGAGAAAAATTATCCATTCTTGTTTTACCCATAACTTCTTCATTTTAAATCCGTTTTGAGTGAATCAAATTGCTATGGTTTCATATTGAACTCTATTTTATGAATCTAAACAGAAAAAGTATAGGTTTATAGTCGGAAAAATAAGTTACAAGTCGTTTTTGTAAAGGTAGTCATTTCAGTCGAAAGAACGACGTCTAGATGACCATTTTAGAAAACATACTTCCACTTTGAGTTTAACCATAATTTTTGGATATAGTTTCATGTTCATAATAAAAATCATTTTCTCAGAATAACAACTTTTAAATCAAAGTTTATCATAGTTTTTAATTAACTAACCCAAAACAGCCCGTGGTGTTACTACGACGGCGTAAATCCGGTTTTACGGTGTTTTTCGTGTTTCCAGGTTTTAAATCATTAAGTTAGCATATCATATAGATATAGAACATGTGTTTAGCTGATTTTAAAAGTCAAGTTAGAAGGATTAACTTTTGTTTGCGAACAAGTTTAGAATTAACTAAACTATGTTCTAGTGATTACAAGTTTAAACCTTCGAATAAGATAGCTTTATATGTATGAATTGAATGATGTTATGAACATCATTACTACCTTAAGTTCCTTGGATAAACCTACTGGAAAAGAGAAAAATGGATCTAGCTTCAATGGATCCTTGGATGGCTCGAAGTTCTTGAAGCAAAATCATGACACGAAAACAAGTTCAAGTAAGATCATCACTTGAATAAGATTGTTATAGTTATAGAAATTGAAACAAAGTTTAAATATGATTATTACCTGGTATTAGAATGATAACCTACTGTAAGAAACAAAGATTTCTTGAGGTTGGATGATCACCTTACAAGATTAGAAGTGAGCTAGCAAACTTGAAAGTATTCTTGATTTTATGTAACTAGAACTTGTAAAATATATGAAGAACACTTAGAACTTGAAGATAGAACTTGAGAGAGATCAATTAGATGAAGAAAATTGAAGAATGAAAGTGTTTGTAGGTGTTTTTGGTCGTTGGTGTATGGATTAGATATAAAGGATATGTAATTTTGTTTTCATGTAAATAAGTCATGAATGATTACTCATATTTTTGTAATTTTATGAGATATTTCATGCTAGTTGCCAAATGATGGTTCCCACATGTGTTAGGTGACTCACATGGGCTGCTGAGAGCTAATAATTGGAGTGTATATACCAATAGTACATACATCTAAAAGCTGTGTATTGTACGAGTACGAATACGGGTGCATACGAGTAGAATTGTTGATGAAACTGAACGAGGATGTAATTGTAAGCATTTTTGTTAAGTAGAAGTATTTTGTTAAGTGTCTTGAAGTCTTTCAAAAGTGTATGAATACATATTAAAACACTACATGTATATACATTTTAACTGAGTCGTTAAGTCATCGTTAGTTGTTACATGTAAATGTTGTTTTGAAACCTTTAGGTTAACGATCTTGTTGAATGTTGTTAACCCATTGTTTATTATAACAAATGAGATGTTAAATTATTATATTATCATGATATTATGATATATAATATATCTTAGTATGATGTATATACAGTTAAATGTCGTTACAACGATAATCGTTACATATATGTCTCGTTTCGAAATCATTAAGTTAGTAGTCTTATTTTTACATATGTATTTCATTGTTAATACACTTAATAATATATTTAATTATCATTTAACATAATTAACCAAGTGTATCAATATCTTAATATGATTCATATGTACCTAGTAAGACGTTGTTATAACGATAATCGTTATATATATCGTTTTCGAGTTTCTTAAATTAATAGTCTCATTTTTATGTATATAACTCATTGTTAAAATACCTAATGAGATACATACTTATAATAAAAACATGTTAACTATATATATAACCATATATATGTCATCGTATAGTTTTTACAAGTTTTAACGTTCGTGAATCACCGGTCAACTTGGGTGGTCAATTGTCTATATGAAACATATTTCAATTAATCAAGTCTTAACAAGTTTGATTGCTTAACATGTTGGAAACATTTAATCATGTAAATATCAATCACAATTAATATATATAAACATGGAAAAGTTCGGGTCACTACAGTACCTACCCGTTAAATAAATTTCGTCCCGAAATTTTAAGCTGTTGAAGGTGTTGACGAATCTTCTGGAAATAGATGCGGGTATTTCTTCTTCATCTGATCTTCATGCTCCCAGGTGAACTCGGGTCCTCTACGAGCATTCCATCGAACCTTAACAATTGGTATCTTGTTTTGCTTAAGTCTTTTAACCTCACGATCCATTATTTCTACGGGTTCTTCGATGAATTGAAGTTTTTCGTTGATTTGGATTTCATCTAATGGAATAGTGAGATCTTCTTTAGCAAAACATTTCTTCAAATTCGAGACGTGGAAAGTGTTATGTACAGCCGCGAGTTGTTGAGGTAAATCAAGTCGGTAAGCTACTGGTCCGACACGATCAATAATCTTGAATGGTCCAATATACCTTGGATTTAATTTCCCTCGTTTACCAAATCGAACAACGCCTTTCCAAGGTGTAACTTTAAGCATGACCATCTCTCCAATTTCAAATTCTATATCTTTTCTTTTAATGTCAGCGTAGCTCTTTTGTCGACTTTGGGCGGTTTTCAACCGTTGTTGAATTTGGATGATCTTCTCGGTAGTTTCTTGTATAATCTCCGGACCCGTAATCTGTCTATCCCCCACTTCACTCCAACAAATCGGAGATCTGCACTTTCTACCATAAAGTGCTTCAAACGGCGCCATCTCAATGCTTGAATGGTAGCTGTTGTTGTAGGAAAATTCTGCTAACGGTAGACGTCGATCCCAACTGTTTCCGAAATCAATAACACATGCTCGTAGCATGTCTTCAAGCGTTTGTATCGTCCTTTCGCTCTGCCCATCAGTTTGTGGATGATAGGCAGTACTCATGTCTAGACGAGTTCCTAATGCTTGCTGTAATGTCTGCCAGAATCTTGAAATAAATCTGCCATCCCTATCAGAGATAATAGAGATTGGTATTCCATGTCTGGAGACGACTTCCTTCAAATACAGTCGTGCTAACTTCTCCATCTTGTCATCTTCTCTTATTGGTAGGAAGTGTGCTGATTTGGTGAGACGATCAACTATTACCCAAATAGTATCAAAACCACTTGCAGTCCTTGGCAATTTAGTGATGAAATCCATGGTAATGTTTTCCCATTTCCATTCCAGGATTTCGGGTTGTTGAAGTAGACCTGATGGTTTCTGATGCTCAGCTTTGACCTTAGAACACGTCAAACATTCTCCTACGTATTTAGCAACATCGGCTTTCATACCCGGCCACCAAAAATGTTTCTTGAGATCCTTGTACATCTTCCCCGTTCCAGGATGTATTGAGTATCTGGTTTTATGAGCTTCTCTAAGTACCATTTCTCTCATATCTTCAAATTTGGTACCCAAATCCTTTCAGCCCTATACCGGGTTCCGTCTTCCCGAATATTAAGATGCTTCTCCGATCCTTTGGGTATTTCATCCTTTAAATTTCCCTCTTTTAAAACTCCTTGTTGCTCCTCCTTTATTTGAGTAGTAATGTTATTATGAATCATTATATTCATAGATTTTACTCGAATGGGTTCTCTGTCCTTCCTGCTCAAGGCATCGGCTACCACATTTGCCTTCCCCGGGTGGTAACGAATCTCAAAGTCGTAATCATTCAATAATTCAATCCACCAACGCTGCCTCATATTCAGTTGTTTCTGATTAAATATGTGTTGAAGACTTTTGTGGTCGGTATATATAATACTTTTGACCCCATATAAGTAGTGCCTCCAAGTCTTTAATGCAAAAACAACCGCGCCTAATTCCAAATCATGCGTCGTATAATTTTGTTCGTGAATCTTCAATTGTCTAGACGCATAACCAATCACCTTCGTTCGTTGCATTAATACACAACCGAGTCCTTGCTTTGATGCATCACAATAAATCACAAAATCATCATTCCCTTCAGGCAATGACAATATAGGTGCCGTAGTTAACTTTTTCTTCAATAACTGAAACGCTTTCTCTTGTTCATCATTCCATTCAAATTTCTTCCCTTTATGCGTTAATGCAGTCAAGGGTTTTGCTATTCTGGAAAAGTCTTGGATGAACCTTCTGTAGTAACCAGCTAGTCCTAAAAACTGGCGTATGTGTTTCGGAGTTTTCGGGGTTTCCCACTTTTCAACAGTTTCTATCTTTGCCGGATCCACCTTAATACCTTCTTTGTTCACTATGTGACCGAGGAATTGAACTTCTTCCAACCAAAATGCACACTTTGAAAACTTAGCGTACAATTCTTCCTTCCTCAATACTTCTAACACCTTTCTCAAATGTTCACCGTGTTCTTGGTCATTCTTTGAGTAAATAAGTATGTCATCAATGAAAACAATGACAAACTTGTCAAGGTATGGTCCACACACTCGGTTCATAAGGTCCATGAACACAGCTGGTGCATTAGTTAAAAGCAGTCTTTGGAATATCATCTTCTTTCACCCGCATTTGATGATACCCGGAACGTAAGTCAATCTTTGAATAAACAGACGAGCCTTGTAGTTGATCAAATAAGTCATCGATTCTCGGTAGTGGGTAGCGGTTCTTGATGGTAAGTTTGTTCAACTCTCGGTAGTCGATACACAACCTGAATGTACCATCTTTCTTCTTGACAAACAAAACAGGAGCTCCCCACGGTGATGTGCTTGGTCGAATGAAACCACGCTCTAAAAGTTCTTGTAATTGGCTTTGCAGTTCTTTCATCTCGCTGGGTGCGAGCCTGTAAGGAGCACGAGCTATTGGTGCAGCTCCTGGTACAAGATCTATTTGAAATTCAACGGATCGATGTGGGGGTAATCCCGGTAATTCTTTCGGAAATACATCGGGAAATTCTTTTGCGACGGGAACATCATTGATGCTCTTTTCTTCAGTTTGTACTTTCTCGATGTGTGCTAGAACAACATAGCAACCTTTTCTTATTAGTTTTTGTGCCTTCAAATTACTAATAAGGTGTAGCTTCGTGTTGCCCTTTTCTCCGTACACCATTAAGGGTTTTCCTTTTTCTCGTATAATGCGAATTGCATTTTTGTAACAAACGATCTCCGCTTTCACTTCTTTCAACCAGTCCATACCGATTATCACATCAAAACTCCCTAACTCTACTGGTATCAAATCAATCTTAAATGTTTCGCTAACCAGTTTAATTTCTCGATTCCGACATATATTATCTGCTGAAATTAATTTACCATTTGCTAATTCGAGTAAAAATTTACTATCCAAAGGCGTCAATGGACAACTTAATTTAGCACAAAAATCTCTACTCATATAGCTTCTATCCGCACCCGAATCAAATAAAACGTAAGCAGATTTATTGTCAATAAGAAACATACCCGTAACAAGCTCCGGGTCTTCCTGTGCCTCTACCGCATTAATATTGAAAACTCTTCCACGGCCTTGTCCATTCGTGTTCTCCTGGTTCGGGCAATTTCTAATAATGTGGCCTGGTTTTCCACATTTATAACAAACTACATTGGCATAACTTGCTCCGACACTACTTGCTCCGCCATTACTCGTTCCGACACCATTTGTTCCTTTCGTTCTATTAACCCCTGGTCCGTAGACCTCACACTTCGCCGCGCTATGACCATTTCTTTTACACTTGTTGCAAAATTTGGTGCAGAACCCCGAGTGATTCTTTTCACACCTTTGGCATAGCTGCTTCTGATTGTTGTTGTTGTTGTTGCGGTTATTATTGTTGTTGGGATGATTGTTGTAGTTGCTGTTGTTGTTGTTGTTGTTGTTGTTGTTGTTGTTGTTGTTGGGCCATTTGTTGTAGTTGCGATTGATGTTGCGATTGTTGGGATAATTGTTGCGATTATTGTTGTAATTGCTGTTGTTGTTGTATTGGTGATTCTTATCACCGTTTTCCTCCCACTTTCTTTTGACTTGCTTCACATTGGCCTCTTCAGCAGTCTGTTCTTTAATTCTTTCTTCAATCTGGTTCACTAGTTTGTGAGCCATTCTACATGCCTGTTGTATGGAGGCGGGCTCGTGTGAACTTATATCTTCTTGGATTCTTTCCGGTAATCCTTTCACAAACGCGTCGATCTTCTCTTCCTCATCTTCGAACGCTCCCGGACACAATAGGCACAATTCTGTGAATCGTCTTTCGTACGTGGTAATATCAAATCCTTGGGTTCGTAACCCTCTAAGTTCGGTCTTGAGCTTATTGACCTCGGTTCTGGGACGGTACTTCTCGTTCATCAAGTGCTTGAATGCTGACCACGGTAGTGCGTACGCATCGTCTTGTCCCACCTGCTCTAGATAGGTATTCCACCATGTTAACGCAGAACCTGTGAAGGTATGCGTAGCATACTTCACTTTGTCCTCTTCAGTACACTTACTTATGGCAAACACCGATTCGACCTTCTCGGTCCACCGTTTCAATCCGATCGGTCCTTCGGTTCCATCAAATTCCAAAGGTTTGCAGGCAGTGAATTCTTTGTAGGTGCATCCTACACGATTTCCTGTACTGCTAGATCCAAGGTTATTGTTGGTATGTAGCGCAGCCTGTACTGCGGCTATGTTTGAAGCTAGAAAAGTACGGAATTCCTCTTCATTCATATTCACGGTGTGTCGAGTAGTCGGTGCCATTTCCTTCAAAATAGTCAAATGGAACAAGTTAATCATACAGAATATTAAGAGTAGTTAATAGTATTTCGTAGCATAATATGAACTCATTTATAAAAGCTTTTTCTTCATATTAGCGTTTTATAAGTTTAAATTCGGGTAGTACCTACCCGTTAAGTTCATACTTAGTAGCTAATATACAATTCAACTACTACAATTCTATATGAAAAACTGATTGTAATAATATTTCGCGTTCAAACTTTTATACAATATTTTACAAACTTACAATACCGCTTATTTTACATAAAGCATGAAATATAGCACACAATAACTTTGATACAAGATAGTTGTGAAGACAATTCTAGCTAGTACACAAGTCGTTCGGCAAAGGCAATAAAGACACGTAATTCATACGTCCAGAAACAAGTCATGCATTCTGGTTTTACTAGGACTACTTCCCATCCTTAGTCTTGTGCAACATAACCGTTATGGCCGTTTATAAGAAATCGTGTTGTAACGTCATCAAAGGGACGAGGGTTACGTAATGTCCAACAGTCCCGTAATAATCTAAAAACCTCATTTCTTACCCCAATTACCGACTCTGTCACTTGTGGAAACGTTTTATTTAATAGTTGTAGCCCAATGTTCTTGTTCTCACTTTGGTGAGAAGCGAACATTACTAATCCGTAAGCATAACATGCTTCTTTATGCTGCATGTTAGCCGCTTTTTCTAAATCACGAAGTCCAATATTCGGATATATTGAGTCAAAATAATTTCTTAACCCGTTGCGTAAAATAGCTTTTGGGTTCCCCGCAATATATGCGTCAAAGTAAACACATCGTAACTTATGGGTTTCCCAATGTGATATCCCCCATCTTTCAAACGAAAGTCTCTTATAAACCAAGACATTCTTGGAACGTTCTTCGATTGTCTTACAAACTGATCTCGCCTTAAATAGTTGTGCCGAGGAATTCTGGCCGACTCTAGACAAGATTTCATCAATCATGTCTCCGGGTAGGTCTCTTAAAATATTGGGTTGTCTATCCATTTTGTGTTTTTAAACTGTAAAATAGACAAGAGTTAGATTCATAAAAAAAAAAAAAAAAAATACTTATTAATACAAGCAATTTTTACATATATCATAAAGCATAAGAACACTATATTACATATATTACACCACACGAATACAACTATCTTATTCCGACTCGGTCGTTTCTTCTTCTTCGGTTTTGGTTCGTTTTGCCAAGTTTCTAGGGATATATGATGTTCCCCTAATACGAGCCATCGTGTCCACATTGGTTTAGAAAAACCTGGTGGTTTAGAGGTTCCCGGGTCATTGTTACAACTTAAGAACTTCGGGGGTTGACGATACATATAAAGTTCATCGGGGTTGGAATTAGATTTCTCTATTTTTATGCCCTTTCCCTTATTATTTTCTTTTGCCTTTTTAAATTCAGTTGGGATAATTTCTATAACATCATTGGAATTCTCGTCGGAATCCGATTCATCGGAGAATTGGTAATCCTCCCAATATTTTGCTTCCTTGGCGGAAACACCATTGACCATAATTACCCTTGGTCGGTTGGTTGAGGATTCTCTTTTACTTAACCGTTTTATTATTTCCCCCACCGGTTCCGATTCTTCTTCCGGTTCCGATTCTTCGTCCGGTTCCGATTCTTCTTCCGGTTCCGACTCTTCTTCCGGTTCCTCTTCGGGAACTTGTGAATCAGTCCACGAATAATTCCAATTTACATTTGACTCTTCATTATTATTAGGTGAGTCAATGAGACTTGTTCTAGAGGTAGACATCTATCACATAATATCAAACACGTTAAGAGATTAATATATCACATAATATTCATATGTTAAAAATATATAGTTTCCAACAAAAATGTTAAGCAATCATTTTTAAAGAAAACACGGTCGAAGTCCAGAATCACTAATGCATCCTAACAAACTCGATAAGACACACTAATGCAAATTTTCTGGTTCTCTAAGACCAACGCTCGGATACCAACTGAAATGTCCCGTTCTTATTGATTAAAAACGTTCCATATTAATTGATTTCGTTGCGAGGTTTTGACCTCTATATGAGACGTTTTTCAAAGACTGCATTCATTTTAAAACAAACCATAACCTTTATTTCATCAATAAAGGTTCAAAAAGCTTTACGTAGATTATCAAATAATGATAATCTAAAATATCCTGTTTACACACGACCATTACATAATGGTTTACAATACAAATATGTTACAACAAAATAAGTTTCTTGAATGCAGTTTTACACAATATCATACAAGCATGGACTCCAAATCTCGTCCTTATTTAAGTATGCGACAACGGAAGCTCTTAATAATCACCTGAGAATAAACATGCTTAAAACGTCAACAAAAATGTTGGTGAGTTATAGGTTTAACCTATATGTATCAAATCGTAACAATAGACCACAAGATTTCATATTTCAATACACATCCCATACATAGAGATAAAAATCATTCATATGGTGAACACCTGGTAACCGACATTAACAAGATGCATATATAAGAATATCCCCATCATTCCGGGACACCCTTCGAATATGATATAAATTTCGAAGTACTAAAGCATCCGGTACTTTGGATGGGGCTTGTTAGGCCCAATAGATCTATCTTTAGGATTCGCGTCAATTAGGGTGTCTGTTCCCTAATTCTTAGATTACCAGACTTAATAAAAAGGGGCATATTCGATTTCGATAATTCAACCATAGAATGTAGTTTCACGTACTTGTGTCTATTTTGTAAATCATTTATAAAACCTGCATGTATTCTCATCCCAAAAATATTAGATTTTAAAAGTGGGACTATAACTCACTTTCACAGATTTTTACTTCGTCGGGAAGTAAGACTTGGCCACCGGTTGATTCACGAACCTATAACAATATATACATATATATCAAAGTATGTTTAAAATATATTTACAACACTTTTAATATATTTTGATGTTTTAAGTTTATTAAGTCAGCAGTCCTCGTTAGTAACCTACAACTAGTTGTTCACAGTTAGATGTACAGAAATAAATCGATAAATATTATCTTGAATCAATCCACGACCCAGTGTATACGTATCTCAGTATTGATCACAACTCAAACTATATATATTTTGGAATCAACCTCAACCCTGTATAGCTAACTCCAACATTCACATATAGAGTGTCTATGGTTGTTCCGAAATATATATAGATGTGTCGACATGATAGGTCGAAACATTGTATACGTGTCTATGGTATCTCAAGATTACATAATATACAATACAAGTTGATTAAGTTATGGTTGGAATAGATTTGTTACCAATTTTCACGTAGCTAAAATGAGAAAAATTATCCATTCTTGTTTTACCCATAACTTCTTCATTTTAAATCCGTTTTGAGTGAATCAAATTGCTATGGTTTCATATTGAACTCTATTTTATGAATCTAAACAGAAAAAGTATAGGTTTATAGTCAAAAAATAAGTTACAAGTCGTTTTTGTAAAGGTAGTCATTTCAGTCGAAAGAACGACGTCTAGATGACCATTTTAGAAAACATACTTCCACTTTGAGTTTAACCATAATTTTTGGATATAGTTTCATGTTCATAATAAAAATCATTTTCTCAGAATAACAACTTTTAAATCAAAGTTTATCATAGTTTTTAATTAACTAACCCAAAACAGCCCGCGGTGTTACTACGACGGCGTAAATCCGGTTTTACGGTGTTTTTCGTGTTTCCAGGTTTTAAATCATTAAGTTAGCATATCATATAGATATAGAACATGTGTTTAGTTGATTTTAAAAGTCAAGTTAGAAGGATTAACTTTTGTTTGCGAACAAGTTTAGAATTAACTAAACTATGTTCTAGTGATTACAAGTTTAAACCTTCGAATAAGATAGCTTTATATGTATGAATCGAATGATGTTATGAACATCATTACTACCTTAAGTTCCTTGGATAAACCTACTGGAAAAGAGAAAAATGGATCTAGCTTCAATGGATCCTTGGATGGCTCGAAGTTCTTGAAGCAAAATCATGACACGAAAACAAGTTCAAGTAAGATCATCACTTGAAATAAGATTGTTATAGTTATAGAAATTGAAACAAAGTTTAAATATGATTATTACCTTGTATTAGAATGATAACCTACTGTAAGAAACAAAGATTTCTTGAGGTTGGATGATCACCTTACAAGATTGGAAGTGAGCTAGCAAACTTGAAAGTATTCTTGATTTTATGTAACTAGAACTTGTAAAATATATGAAGAACACTTAGAACTTGAAGATAGAACTTGAGAGAGATCAATTAGATGAAGAAAATTGAAGAATGAAAGTGTTTGTAGGTGTTTTTGGTGGTGTATGGATTAGATATAAAGGATATGTAATTTTGTTTTCATGTAAATAAGTCATGAATGATTACTCATATTTTTGTAATTTTATGAGATATTTCATGCTAGTTGCCAAATGATGGTTCCCACATGTGTTAGGTGACTCACATGGGCTGCTAAGAGCTGATCATTGGAGTGTATATACCAATAGTACATACATCTAAAAGCTGTGTATTGTACGAGTACGAATACGGGTGCATACGAGTAGAATTGTTGATGAAACTGAACGAGGATGTAATTGTAAGCATTTTTGTTAAGTAGAAGTATTTTGATAAGTGTCTTGAAGTCTTTCAAAAGTGTATGAATACATATTAAAACACTACATGTATATACATTTTAACTGAGTCGTTAAGTCATCGTTAGTTGTTACATGTAAATGTTGTTTTGAAACCTTTAGGTTAACGATCTTGTTGAATGTTGTTAACCCATTGTTTATTATAACAAATGAGATGTTAAATTATTATATTATCATGATATTATGATATATAATATATCTTAGTATGATGTATATACAGTTAAATGTCGTTACAACGATAATCGTTACATATATGTCTCGTTTCGAAATCATTAAGTTAGTAGTCTTATTTTTACATATGTATTTCATTGTTAATACACTTAATAATATATTTAATTATCATTTAATATAATTAACCAAGTGTATCAATATCTTAATATGATTCATATGTACCTAGTAAGACGTTGTTATAACGATAATCGTTATATATATCGTTTTCGAGTTTCTTAAATTAATAGTCTCATTTTTATGTATATAACTCATTGTTAAAATACCTAATGAGATACATACTTATAATAAAAACATGTTAACTATATATATAACCATATATATGTCATCGTATAGTTTTTACAAGTTTTAACGTTCGTGAATCACCGGTCAACTTGGGTGGTCAATTGTCTATATGAAACATATTTCAATTAATCAAGTCTTAACAAGTTTGATTGCTTAACATGTTGGAAACATTTAATCATGTAAATATCAATCTCAATTAATATATATAAACATGGAAAAGTTCGGGTCACTACATATGAGAAGCAACTCGTTATACGGGAAGACGGAATTCGATATTTTGCAAATCGTATTTGGGTACCGAAGTTGGGTGGATTAAGGAAGTTGATATTGAACGAGGCACATAAGACAAGATACTCGATACATCCTGGAGTCGAAAAGATGTATCAAGATCTTAAGACACGTTATTGGTGGCCTAATTTAAAGACAGACGTTGCAACATATGTTGGGGAGTGTTTAACTTGTTCCAAAGTCAAAGCAGAACACCAGAAGCCGTCAGGGTTACTTCAACAACCAGAAATTCCAGAATGGAAATGGGACGGTATTACCATGGATTTCATCACGAAGTTACCAAAGACTGCCTGGGGATACGACACTATTTGGGTGATTGTTGATCGTCTCACCAAGTCTGCACATTTCTTGCCTATAAAGGAAACGGATAGAATGGAGAAACTATTACGATTGTATATAAAGGAAGTTGTTTCAAGGCATGGAATACCTATTTCCATTATATCCGATCGTGATAGTAGATTTACCTCAAAGTTCTGGCAATCACTACAGGAGGCACTTGGAACTCGTCTGGATATGAGTACCGCATATCATCCGCAAACCGACGGGCAGAGTGAAAGAACAATTCAGACTCTTGAAGACATGCTCAGGGCATGTGTGATCGATTTTGGTAACGGATGGGTGATGATGTGCGAGGTGTATATAAAATAGTTATTAATTTTAGCAGAAAACACTATTAAATACGATACAATTTTACACAAGATATTTACGGATGGGATATACCTAAACCTTGCTACAACACTATAGGCAGTGTACCTAATCGTAGAGTAGTGTAGTTTTTAGTAAGTCCGGTTCGTTCCACAGGGAGCTGGTGATACTTAATATATTTTTAACTATATTTATATAAAATATATATAATTATATAAGTAGTAATATTATTATAAAAGGGGGGTTTTACCGTTTAATGACCGGTTTGTCGATTCTATATTTTAAGCGTAAAGATAAATGACGATAATTAAAGTGCGTAAAATAATGCCAATAAATAAAATGACAGTAAATAAAATTGCGAGTATTAAAATGACAGTAAATAAAGATACGATGAGAAATACAATAAAAGAATTATGCTTATTTAAACTTCCGTAATCATGATGTTTGACGTGTTGATTTTAATTTATTACCATGGGTTAATTGTCCTTTGTCCTGGTTTATTTGATACGTCTATCTGGTTTTTGTCCATAATAGTCCATCGGTCATAAATATAAAGTGCGAGTATCCTCGTCAAATTACCCTTATACCCGAAGTCAAATATTCCAACTGATTAAGGATTTAAACTGTGACGCAGTTATCACTTCTATCAACAATTACACCAGTTATCACTGTATGTAATCTACCCCTGTTTTAATTAGTTTATGAATATTAATTTATCCACTTGATCAGAATGAATAATCAATTACCCAACCCAATTGATTAATTAAATGATTATAACAGATTCCATATGAATGTCACTAAATAGGACAACCATAATCATTATTAATTATTAGGTTAATTAATTTGAAGATAGGTTCGACAGACTCCAATGAGTTGTCACTCAATTAGACAATACCCCCCATCTATTAATAGTCAATAGTCCAATTTCCACAAGTGTCGGTCTTTTGCCCAAACCTTAATTATGGTACAAAGTTCAATAACCCCGTCTTAATATTTTAGCCTAACATCACGATTACTTCGGCTCAAATAAGCATAATAATAACTTAGTTACGAGACATTAAATTAAAAAGGAAAGACATAACTTACAGTGGGTATTAATATCGTAGTATTACACGGGCAGAGTCTTGACTTAAAACCCGTAAATCATTTGTTACAATACTAAACTAAATCATAATTATTAAAATTATAATTAAAATTATAATTATTTATTTATGTTATATGTTTACAGAGAAGGAAAAGAAAAAGATGTGTTTGAGTTCGTGCATAAACTGCCTTTTTATAGGCATTTGGCCAGATTTTTACTGCCATGCGACTCGCATGGGTTTATGCCTATTTGCCATGCGACTCGCATGGCCACGCTGGACAGCTCACATATCTTTTGTCTTCTTGTTCGTCGACATATTTATTAAATATATATAAAATATAAATAATTTTAATAATTATTTATATATTATATTATATTTATGTGCATAGTAGACTAGATATTTTTGGTCCATTGCGTCGGGCGTTTCTTCTTGGCTCGGGTCCCGGTTCCGGATTTTCGGACGTCCTTGCGTACTATTTTATATCGTGTACTTTGCGTTTCGTAACTTGTACTCTTGTTATTTTTAGACGTTCCTCATCAATAATTTGAACCTTTTTGATTGTATCTTGTACTTTTGAGCTTTTTGGACCTTTGCGTCTTCAAATCTTCGTTTTCGCCTTTTGTCTTCGCACTTATTTAAAATAAACGAATATTACTCGAAAATGGAACAATTGCAACTAAAATCTTGTCTTTCTTGGGGGATTTTGCTATGAAATATATGTTCCTTTTTAGCCTTATCAATATCCCCACACTTGAGCGTTGCTTGTCCTCAAGCAATACAGTCTTGAAATAATATAATACATGACACGAATCACTTCTTTATTCTTCACACTTTGTACATTAGTGATTTTGATATGGCGGTATAAACAATGATAGTAACGATGTGGTTTAAAGGTGGGTGTGTCATCCACAGTTGCCTCGGGTTTAGGTCAACGACACTTGCAATCAAATAGCTGATTTACTTTCGGTTTCCAAAGCAAAGTGCACATTTGAAAGGTGGTTTACAGTCCCACATGACTATAAAAATTTAGATCCTTAAGGAAATTAGATCTTTATGAAAACATTTGATCTTTTTGAAAATTCAAGCTAGATTTTACCCTAGACAAGTTTTCTGATTTGACCCACCATTCGGTGTTGCAAAATATATTTGTGGATCAATATTTTGGCTTAAAACTTTTAGGTTCGTGTAATCCACTGCTATCCCGGTATCGGAAGCACACATCCAGTTTACTTGTTCCGTATATTACCTTTCGGTAAACTACCGTCCGGTTGTAAAGGAAAGCGATGAACAAGAAACTTATAAGGCAATGTCTAATGACATGCATTTGTTCATGGTCTAATTAACGTGTCGGATGCTAGAACTATCCTTGGTAGGAGCAATAGTAAAGATCATCCTTTGATTTTTCGGTCTGGCACAAGGTCATGTCTTCGACCATGCTATGCAACCACCGTTCTTACGGTTGACACCCGATTTGGTTCAGGTGACCTAATGAATTCCAGGTGAATTCCTAGGATTTTACGTTCAATGGTAATGAACGCATTGAAAATGGGTTTTCAGAAAACAAATCGGTTTGTATTTTTGATCAAAATATTTTCTCGTTCAAGCTCGAGTTTAGATATCATTGAATTCCATGAGTTTGTAATTCTCAATCTTTAAGGTCAATCTCAAGGATTGAGTAATATCAGGCTTAAAAGCTGATTTTTAATCTTTAAGGAGATTATCCTTTCTGGGGATCTGATTCATTAGTCTTATCAAGCTAATTTGCACGGTGCCTCCCCATTGTACGAGATAAATCCTTCTCATGGTTAGGATAAATCTGACCACATGGCGACCCTGTTTGATGCTGAGGTCCGTGGATTTCCTGCTTATTTTAGAGATGACTTTTCTAGATTTTTCGTCAACCTACAGCTGGTCTGGACGACAACTTCATGACCTAAATCAAGAAGCGCGTGTCTTTTTCGGAAGACTTTACTTCCTTTTAAATGATGGAATTGATTCATCGTGTAGATCCATCTTTCTTACAGTAAATCGGGTAAAACTGATTAAAATCGTCCAAAACAAAAGTACCTGCAATAACTTTACAGAAACATGTGATAGATAGTTTTTAATTGAATAACTTGGTACATTCTCCCCACACTTAGTTTCTTTCTTTGCTTTTTTTATTCTCCTTTATTCCATTTTAAATGAATTCAATTGTTTTAGGTTGTTTCTCAATTTATGTCCTTTCCGAGGTAACGATAATTTCGGTATTAACACCTAGTTTTCACCGTTCATAAATATGTATAAACATGATTTTGACTTCATTTAATTGAAAATTTTTCAAATTTTCACAAAATTTGGCAAATAAACCAAGTATAAACCTGAGAGAATTTATAACCCTTCCCCACACTTAAGATCATGCAATGCCCTCATTTGCATGAAATCATACTATAATTATAAATTTATGAGGGTGATTAGCGTAGAGAAATGATTAAAAATACCCTGTTTGCAAACATCTTGTTAAACATCTTGTTGTTATCTCACATTTGATATTTTGCTTCTTGTCGTCAAAATTAGTACCTTTTGCTGAACTTAATGACAGTCTTTGAAAGTGCGTTGTTTTACCCTGTTTTGTATATAACATAAAATACAAACATATATATACATATTTTTGAAGTTTGGTATATAACCCCACGTTCAAAAATTTATAAAATATAATATTTTTTGGCATACTTTAAATCAATGAAATAATGATAACAAAATTTGTCGCCTCGCCTTCGGGTAAAGCAATTTCGGTTCAATGACCTAGTGTTCAACTTACGACGAATTTTAGAAATCATTTTTTTTTTTAAACTTAATGAAATAAAGTAAATTTTTATTTTTAAATACACACAAAAATTAAATTTAAAAAGCATATTAATTTCATATAAAACCTAAAAAAAAAATTCAGAATGGAGGGAGAAAACTAGTTCTTTAGTGTCTGCTAGCGGAAAAGACCAATCGGATTCCATTCTCGGAACTACACGAGAACAGAACAACTAATTCTAGATAACATCGTCTTCTTTTTAGAACATTTGAATCTCCCCACACTTAGGTAGCTGTGGTGTTGAAATTGTGATTAACTTCATCGTCAATTTCTCTTGGTCCATAATCAACTTGCATATCTGTGACTTTTTCTTTAAGCCATTGGTCGGATTCATGTGTAATATCCACAATTTCAACTAGTTTCTCCTTTTCTTTAGGTGATAGATTGGATACTAACCGGTTACATAACTTAAAGTTCCCCTTGGTTCTAGCATCGCGAATCCGTTTAATAAGTTTCTTCATTGAACTATTAATAACGGGATCATTTAATTTCGTATCAACAACGGGGTTCTTTGTTATCAGGTCATCATTAGGTGTTACTTCATTTTCCCCACACTTAGGCATTTCATTATTGCTAAGTATTACCGTTGGAGTTGGTAAAAGCACATGGTTCTTACCAATTGTTTTTACTGGTTCAACGGTTTTGGCTGGTGGAGATTTAGACTTTCGAATCATAAAGGTGATCGATTTGTCACCACTACTAAGTGTCATTCTTCCATTTCCTACATCAAATAACGCCCCGGTGGACGCAAAGAATGGTCGACCTAAAATTAGAGGAACGTTTGGGTCCTCTTCTATATCAATGACAATAAATTCGACTAGAAAGGTTAAATTACCTACTTGAACGGGTAGGTTGTCAGCAATTCCAACTGGGTGCTTAATGGTTTGATCAAAGAGTCGAACACTCATATTCGTTGGACTTAACTTACCTACACCTAATCTCTTATATAAGGAAAGAGGCATAACACTTACACTTGCACCTAAATCTGCTAGTGCATCATACATGACACAATCACTAAGTAGACAAGGAACAATAAATTCACCCGGATCACCTACCCTAGGTGGAGGTTTTGGTGGAACTGTATTCACCGGGTTTACTTCTACGGCTTTTGTTTCTTGTACTTTCTTATTCTTTTTCTTCTTCTTCTTTCCAGAAGTATCACAATCTTTATTACTTATTACTTGCTCATACTCAACTCCTTTTCTTGGAAATGGGATGGGTGGTTTGTATGGTGCCACCACTGGCTTTACATACTCGGGTGGTGGTGGTGTAACTTCTTCATTTTTACTCTCATCTAAAACCTTCCCATCTTCCGGAGCTGGTTTTTTAGAATTTGTTGAAACCATATTAACATTCTCTTTCCGAGGATTTACTTCAGTATTACTCGGTAGCTTTCCTTGTTCCCTCTCACTCATCATGCTAGCAAGAGTACCTACGTGTTTTTCTAGATTCAAAATGGAAGCTTGTTGAGTTCTTAATGACTGATCAAATCTCTCGTTCGTTTGGGTTTGAGATGTAATGAATTGTGTTTGAGATTCAATCAGCTTTGCCATCATTTCTTCTAGATTTGGCTTTTTCTCTTCGGGTTGTTGTGGTGGTTTATACAAGCTAGGTCTTTGTTGATTGAAAGTGTTGTTTTGAGTCGGTTGGTTATTCGGACCTTGTTGGTTATACCAGTTATTTTCGGGTCCTTTTGGATTGTAAAGAATGTTTTGATTTCGATTTAAGTTTAGCCTTGGCGGTTGATAATTATTTTGATAATTATTTCCCGGCCTTTGGTTCATATAGGAAACATTCTCTCGTTGTTCCATCGTTGGTTCAATGTGACAATCTTTCAATAAGTGTGGTCCACCGCATTGCTCACAACTGATTCGTATTGCGTGAATATCTTTATTCATCTTTTCCATTCGTCTTTCGAAAGCATCTATTTTTGCGGAAACGGAATCAAAGTCATGGCTAGAATCGGCTCTAGCCACTTTAGATGAACGAAAAATATCTTTTTCTGGGTGCCACTCATGCGAGTGGGAGGCTGTATTATCAATAATTTTGTAAGCTTCAGTTGAGGTTTTCTTCATGATGGAACCACCAGCTGTTATGTCGATGTCTTTTCGTGTAGCAACGTTGACACCTTGGTAGAATATTTGTACTATTTGATAAGTGTCTAAACCGTGTTGAGGACATCCTCTCAACATCCTTCCGAATCTTGTCCACGCCTCATATAATGTTTCATTTGGCTTTTGCGCGAACGTAACAATTTCTCCTTGAAGTCTCACGGCTTTAGATGCCGGAAAGAATTGTTTAAGAAAATTTTCAACTAAAACATCCCATGTGTCAATCGCCCCTTCAGGTAACGATTCTAACCAATCTTTGGCTTCTCCCTTTAAAGTCCAGGGAAACAACATGAGATAGATCTGCTCATCTTCCACTTCTCGGATTTTGAATAGTGTACAAATTCTTTTAAACGTACGAAGGTGTTCGTTAGGATCTTCATTCGGTGCACCACAGAATTGGCATTGGTTAGTTACCATGTGTAGAATTTGTCCTTTGATTTCATAATCTGGCGCATTAACTTCTGGCTTAATAATGGCGTGACCTTGGCCCGTGCGTGTGGCTCTCATTCGGTCTTCCATACTTAGAGGTTCCAGATTTTCCATAATTGAATTTGTTGAATACGAATCACTAGAGGACTCTGATTTAACGGTTTGTGGTTCAGGAGGAATAATTAGTGGTTCAGGATCTTGGAATTGTCCCTGAATATTCTCCGGATTCTCAATTGTGAGGTCGGGTTCAAAAGATGGATTATCGGAAATTTGAGTTGGAGTTCTTGGTCGACTAGATGATGATTCTAAAGAAAAATCAACGGCGACAATATTGGCTAGATGTCTTGATCGAGTTATAGGTGGTGAACGTATGAAAGGTGGTGAACGTTTTACTCGGTGCATTCACTGAATATCCTATTAGTTTTTAAAAGGAAAGAAAAATTATATAAGTTATCCAATTAATAGACTTTTCTGATTTTGCCCACGTTTCGAATAGCCAAAAGATGCAGCAGAGGGGCAGGATTCGTTTGGTCACAATATAATTGAGTACTGTTTGGCTCCAATAACCCGGTCCACGTACAAATCCAACTATTACTACGAACCAGAAAATTTTGATGTCTATCAATTTAACCACTTAATATAAATTTTCGTAATTTTAAGAAATTTAGATAAGAAGTAGAATAAAAATCTATGTCCTAAAACTAGAATAGCGAGAAATAAGAAAGAAAAAGATTGCGCGTCGAAAAATAAAAGGTCGAAAAATAGGCGTCGAAAAATAAAAATAAGAAAGTAGCGCGAAAAACGGCGTCGCAAAATTCTAAAACACATAAATCTTAGTCTAAGGAATAAGCACTTAAGAGATTTTACGGCAAAGCCTAAAAATCTAAAAGTATAAAAATAACTATGGCAAAACTAAACTTAATACTAAAAATTGTAACTAGAGTCTAAAAATCTAAAGGTAATAAAAAAAAAATTTTTTTTTTTTTTAATTTTTTTTTTTATATAAAAAAAACGATTTTTTTCTTAAAAAAAAAACGATTTTTTTTTTACACAAATTTTTTTTTAAAAAACGAAATTATTTTTTTTTTTTTTTTTTTTAAAACGATTTTTTTTTACAAATTAATAATTTTTTTATAATTATTATTTTTTTTCAAAACTTTTTTTTTAATTCATTTACTATTCATGAATAGTAAATGAAAAGAAATTAATTAATTTACTATTCACATGAAAGCGATATGATAGAAATTATTAATTACAAGTTACATAATATACCCCTGAAGTATTTAATAAATACGACTTTTTAAAACTTTACGTATCAAATTTTGATTCTAAAATATTATTATATTATTATATTCTATTTCAATATTATTATATTATTATATTTTATTTCAATATTATTATAATTAAAAATATAGCGTTTTAGCGCTCCCCGGCAGCGGCGCCAAAAACTTGATGATGTGCGAGGTGTATATAAAATAGTTATTAATTTTAGCAGAAAACACTATTAAATACGATACAATTTTACACAAGATATTTACGGATGGGATATACCTAAACCTTGCTACAACACTATAGGCAGTGTACCTAATCGTAGAGTAGTGTAGTTTTTAGTAAGTCCGGTTCGTTCCACAGGGAGCTGGTGATACTTAATATATTTTTAACTATATTTATATAAAATATATATAATTATATAAGTAGTAATATTATTATAAAAGGGGGGTTTTACCGTTTAATGACCGGTTTGTCGATTCTATATTTTAAGCGTAAAGATAAATGACGATAATTAAAGTGCGTAAAATAATGACAATAAATAAAATGACAGTAAATAAAATTGCGAGTATTAAAATGACAGTAAATAAAGATACGATGAGAAATACAATAAAAGAATTATGCTTATTTAAACTTCCGTAATCATGATGTTTGACGTGTTGATTTTAATTTATTACCATGGGTTAATTGTCCTTTGTCCTGGTTTATTTGATACGTCTATCTGGTTTTTGTCCATAATAGTCCATCGGTCATAAATATAAAGTGCGAGTATCCTCGTCAAATTACCCTTATACCCGAAGTCAAATATTCCAACTGATTAAGGATTTAAACTGTGACGCAGTTATCACTTCTATCAACAATTACACCAGTTATCACTGTATGTAATCTACCCCTGTTTTAATTAGTTTATGAATATTAATTCATCCACTTGATCAGAATGAATAATCAATTACCCAACCCAATTGATTAATTAAATGATTATAACAGATTCCATATGAATGTCACTAAATAGGACAACCATAATCATTATTAATTATTAGGTTAATTAATTTGAAGATAGGTTCGACAGACTCCAATGAGTTGTCACTCAATTAGACAATACCCCCCATCTATTAATAGTCAATAGTCCAATTTCCACAAGTGTCGGTCTTTTGCCCAAACCTTAATTATGGTACAAAGTTCAATAACCCCGTCTTAATATTTTAGCCTAACATCACGATTACTTCGGCTCAAATAAGCATAATAATAACTTAGTTACGAGACATTAAATTAAAAAGGAAAGACATAACTTACAGTGGGTATTAATATCGTAGTATTACACGGGCAGAGTCTTGACTTAAAACCCGTAAATCATTTGTTACAATACTAAACTAAATCATAATTATTAAAATTATAATTAAAATTATAATTATTTATTTATGTTATATGTTTACAGAGAAGGAAAAGAAAAAGATGTGTTTGAGTTGGTGCATAAACTGCCTTTTTATAGGCATTTGGCCAGATTTTTACTGCCATGCGACTCGCATGGGTTTATGCCTATTTGCCATGCGACTCGCATGGCCACGCTGGACAGCTCACATATCTTTTGTCTTCTTGTTCGTCGACATATTTATTAAATATATATAAAATATAAATAATTTTAATAATTATTTATATATTATATTATATTTATGTGCATAGTAGACTAGATATTTTTGGTCCATTGCGTCGGGCGTTTCTTCTTGGCTCGGATCCCGGTTCTGGATTTTCGGACGTCCTTGCGTACTATTTTATATCGTGTACTTTGCGTTTCGTAACTTGTACTCTTGTTATTTTTAGACGTTCCTCATCAATAATTTGAACCTTTTTGATTGTATCTTGTACTTTTGAGCTTTTTGGACCTTTGCGTCTTCAAATCTTCGTTTTCGCCTTTTGTCTTCGCACTTATTTAAAATAAATGAATATTACTCGAAAATGGAACAATTGCAACTAAAATCTTGTCTTTCTTGGGGGATTTTGCTATGAAATATATGTTCCTTTTTAGCCTTATCAATGGGATAAGTATTTACCGTTAGCAGAATTCTCGTATAATAATAGTTATCATGCGAGCATTAAAGCTGCACCATTCGAAGCATTGTATGGAAGGAAGTGTAGATCTCCTATCTGTTGGAATGAAGTAGGAGATTGACATTTAACTGGTCCCGAGATCATACACGAAACGACTGAGAAGATAGTACAAATCAAGGAGAGATTGAAAACAGCCCGTAGTCGCCAAAAGAGCTACGCCGATGTCCGAAGGAAACTATTAGAGTTTCAGATCGGTGACATGGTTATGCTAAAGGTGTCACCTTGGAAAGGTGTGATACGTTTTGGAAAAAGGGGTAAACTGAACCCAAGATATGTAGGCCCGTTCAAGATCATCGAACGCATTGGACCGGTAGCTTATCGACTCGAGTTACCGCAACAACTCGCCGAAGTACATAATACCTTTCACGTCTCAAACCTTAAGAAGTGTCTTGCAAAGGAAGATCTCACCATTCCTCTTGAAGAAATCCATGTCGATGAGAAACTACAATTCATCGAAGAACCAATCGAAATCATGGATCGTGAAGTTAAACAGCTCAAGCAGAGCAACATACCGATCGTTAAGGTTCGTTGGAGTGCTAGAAGAGGTCCCGAGTTTACTTGGGAACGAGAGGATCAGATGAAACAAAAGTATCCACACTTGTTTCTCGATGACGCAAATAGGTACAATTTTAAAATTTCGGGACGAAATTTATTTAACGGGGAGGTAATGTAACGACCCGCACTTTTTCGATCGTTCTATACTTATAAGATTAATATTTACATAAATTAAACCTTACCAACATAATAAGCAATCCAAATTGTTGAGACTTATGTTTTCGAAAAGAGTTTTACACAACGTTTGACCGTCTAGTTTGACCGATGATATCACGAACTATACAATATATGATAATTATACGTTTGTGTATATATATGTATATATACATATTTAACATGATTAATGAATGTTTTAATATCTCATTTTGTATTAATAACAATAAGTTATAAGTATATTTTGAAACTACTAACTTAAGTTTTCAAAACGATAACCATACGTAACGTTATTTGACATAAATACTTACAACTTATAATGTTTATACATATATCGTATAAGTAATGTATTTAATCACTTTTAAGAACTTAAATACATAAAACCATATAAGTGTATTCACAAAAGATAGCTATATTTGAATCCTCATTCCATTTTTCACAAAATTTCTATACGTATATCTAGAGTATTTGTACTCGTATCATACCTAGCTTCTATACGTATTTACTATTGGTATATACACATCAAATCACCACCTAACCAGCCCTTATTACTGCCCTTGATGAGAGGTAATTGAAATTTGGATGCATGCATGAATTATTACACAAAAGAACAACAAAAATCTTGTCCTTGTTCATCATAAAAAAACGCCACCATCACCACCATATATACATGCACTCATTTCCAATTTTTGATTCATTTTAACTTCAACTCTCTAGCTAAAAACACACACTCTTTCTTTACCCTCAAACTCCATAACCATTCAGCAAAGTTCCATGAAGATCTAGCTTCAAAAACACTACTTAATCACCATAAGAAAACTCTTACAACAACACTTCAAGAAATCCTTCCAAGAACACAAACTTACTTCCAATCTTTCATCCACTTCCATCACCCTTTTGGTTCTAGCTTTTTACTCCTCTTTTACAGCAACCTTGTCCAAGGAACTTGAGGTAGTAACTATGTTCATAACCTTATTCGATTCATATATATATATAGCTATCTTATTTTGTGGTATAAAAATTTAACAACAAGAACATAGTTTGAAAGTTTTCAAACTTGTTTGCAAACTAAATAGATCCTTCTAACTTAACTTTTAAAATACTTCAAGACCTGTAATATATCTTAAATATATGCTAATTTAACAAGGTTTAACTTGGTTTTTCAAAGAACACCTTAAAAACTGTTTTTACGACGTCGGAGTGTAACCGGGGGCTGTTTTGGGTTGGATAATTAAAAACCATCTTAAACTTTGAATTGGAGGTTTATTTTCTGGAAAAATGATTTTTACTATGAATATGATAACACATAAAAATTTCATGATTTAACTCAAAGTATAAGTATTTTTAGAAAAATAATCATTTAAGGTTGTTTACATGATGGAAAATGATTAACTTCATAAGTTTCACTAAAGTTTGACCTATGCCGTGTGATTTTGAATACAAACTAAGGTATTTACAGTTCATAGTCTTAAAGAGGGATTCGATCCAAGGAGATGGCAAGTTGAATCAACGAAAACGGAGTTGTAACGAAGAAACTATGACCGAAACAAAATCGGATATCCAAGACTAGTTTAGCCACGAAAATAATTGGGAAAAATTAAATAAATCACATCTTTTTAAGTTAACATGATATTTTATATATATGTACTTATAATTCAATTTTATATGGTTCAGGATCACCCGTAAACAACACGAGAAGATTAATCATAAGATCCCATGTTTGTACGCAACACGTCATTTGACAACACCGGTACTTTATGTACGCAACACGTCATTTGACAACACCGGTACCGTGGGTCAAGATTAATCTCGACCAATACATATACGATGGGGTTTTATTTATTTCGTTGGGGGTTTATTAAACATCTAAAAATGAACCATTAAAAATTGAATTACTAACAACGAAATGCTAACTACGGACTAAGGAATTATTAAAAGTATTAAAAGTATAACAAGTATATATATGTGACGTTTGTTTAAAAAGAAAAGGTATTGATATATTATATATAGATAGGTTCGTGATATCAACCGGAGACCAAGTCAAATTATATATATCTTCAAGACGAAAGTGAGTATATAGTCCCACTTTTAAACTCTAAATATTTCGGGATGAGAATACATGTATTTTATGTTTTACGTTATGGACACAAGTAACTGAAAAATATATTCTACGTTGAGTTGTACCACTGGCATACTTCCCTGTAGCTTGGTAACTGTTATTTACAGCGGTATTGTAAACGCGAATCCTGTTGATAGATCTATCGGGCCTGACAACCCCAACCGGACTGGACGACCAGTATTCAACGGTTGCACAGTACTTCGTTTCGTGACTACACTTGGTACGGTGTAGTAAGATTTCATAATAAAGGGAATATGCGACGTGATTAAATGTTAAGTATGGTTACCAAGTGCTCAACCACTTAGAATATTTTTATTAAACTGTTTATATACGAAATCTTGTGGTCTATATATATATATTGCTGCCGGCATTAAACCTATATCTCACCAACTTTATGTTGACCTTTTAAAACATGTATATTCTCAGGTGATTACTAAAGCTTCCGCTGCATTATGTTGAATTTGAGCAGGATCTTGCGTACGCATATTTGTGTCAAAAATAAAACTGCATACCCAAGGATTTGTGTTGTAAAATATGCTCGAAATCGTGTTTTTATCATTATATGTAAAGTTTGTAAGTCGAAGATTATCGCTAAACGATAATCATCTTTTTATTGTCTAAAGCTTGTAACAAAAATAATGGTTATGGTTTGTAATGTATAATATATGCAGTTTCTCTTTTAAAAATGTCGCATATAGAGGTCAATACCTCGCAATGAAATCATACGTTATCTAACACGTTCTTATGGTTAAGGACGGGTTATGACATCATTCGAGTATTAATGTCGCACCTTTTGAAGCATTGTATGGCCGCAAGTGCCGATCTCCTATTTGTTGGGCCGAAGTAGGCGAAACGCAAATCACCGGACCCGAGATAGTCCATGAAACAACTGAGAAGATTGTTCAGATTCAAGCGAGACTTAAGACGGCCCGGGATCGCCAAAAGAGTTATGCCGACCTTAAACGTAAGGACTTTGAATTCAACGTTGGTGACCGTGTAATGTTGAAGGTCGCGCCTTGGAAAGGTGTCATCCATTTTGGAAAACGTAGGAAGCTCAACCGGCGATACATTGGTCCTTTTGAAATCTTGGAGCGTGTTGGACCCGTTGCTTACCGTTTGGATCTTCCAACTCAATTGAGATCAGTTCATCCTACCTTTCATGTATCGAATTTGAAGAAGTGTCTTGCTGAACCGAAACATGTCATACCATTGGAGGAACTTACAATTGACGACAAACTCCACTTTGTGGAAGAGCCTGTCGAGATTATGGACCGTGAGGTCAAAACTTTGAAACACAACAAGATTCCGATCGTTCGAGTACGATGGAATGCCAAACGAGGACCTGAGTTTACCTGAGAACGAGAGGATCAAATGATGCAGAAGTATCCTCACCTTTTCCCGACTCCTCCATCTACCTCATCTTAAAATTTCGGGACGAAATTTTCTTTAACAGGTGGGTAATGTAACAACCCAAAATTTTCCAACGTTTATTCATTAATATTTATTATTAATACATGCGTTTTAATAAATGTATTTATATACATTTACTTGATAACGTACTTGACTTTACATATCCCGACTTGTCTTTGTGACACACGTACTTTTAACGAATAATATTTTCGAATATTATTTACATTCATGATTAATTTTTGTTAATCATTTTTAATTAACTAAGGTTACTAGTTAATTACTTGGGCTTTTATTTAATTTGTTGATTAATGGACTTGGAAGTCCACCCTACTTCCTTAATGGACTAATTAGCCCATCTTATTATGCAAGTATTACATTTAGATGAAACTAGATTGATTAGTAAAGGAAAGGCTAGTTACATGCTCATTTACACATCTTTCCCATGCCAACTTGCTTTACTACCATTTTTAGTTAGCATCTTCACCCATACATGAAAGGAACTAGTGGACACTTTCCCCTTTTGGCCTCCCTTGGGCCGTCGGTTTTGATGTGGGTAAAGGGGGGGTTCCAAATTTTTTTTTGAGTTACTTATTCACTTGTATCTTATTTCATTTCACACACACACTTACTTGCATCTCATTTTTTCTCTTTTGCTCTCTACTTTGTAAGTAACATGGGCTTTTTTTCTTCTTTCTTTTCTTAAAAACCGAAATATATATCATCATAAATCATCATCATTACTTGTTCTTGTTTGTTGATTACTTGTTTGATTGTTTGTAGTTGTTAAAGATCAAGTTCTCTAACTTGTATCTTCATGAAATCTTGTTACTTCCATCTTTATTTGATGAATTCAAGAACAAGGAATCTAAACTTCCTAGTTTATGGTTCTACACTTAATGTTTTAAAAGATTTAAAGTTCATAAGTTTCATATTCATACTTGTGTTCATGTTTGTAGACTTAAATCCTAAGATTCAAACTTTGATTTGAATCTTCCTAAGTATGAAACAAAATATGAACATAATACTTGTACTTTAGTTTATTTCCTTCTTTTGTAAGTACTTTAAAGTTTGTGATGTTGTAATTTTGGTCAAGTGTTACTAGTTAATCTTGATCTCATTTTTTTCTTGAACCAAAGTTAACTTTGTAAGTTCAAGAACATGGAAGTATAACTTTCTAGTTATAACTTCATATACTTATGTTGGATCTAAGTTATTATAGCTTATGGTCTTCTAATTTTGTTGTAAATAAGAGCTTACAAGCTTACATACGTTATTCAAGTTGAAAATCTAAGTTTTATAACTTATGGTTTCATTAAAGTGTATATCCAAATTTTGTAACTTAGGATCTAACTTAAGAACATTAGATCTAGACTTTCTAGTCTAGGATCTTTAAGATCTAGCTAAGATCTAAGTTCTACAACTTATGATCTTGATTATTTAGTTTACTTTCAAGTTTATAGCTTAATATTACTTTTATAACTCTTGTATGTGTCGGATCTAAGATCTTGATGTAACTTTGGTTCATCAAACTACTTGCAACACTTAAATGAGTTGTGCTACTTATCTTAGACTTTCACTAGTGTTATGATGGTCAGAACTTGGTAAAGATGATGTAAACACATCAACGAGTTGTACACTTGAAGCTATATGCATCAAGGATGAGAACCGTGATGAACATCAAGCACCAAGAACCCACCGAAGCACTCTGTTCACTGTTTTTGGAGGTCTGATCAGTAACCTGGGCTATTGTAAAGTTGATTTTCAGTTAGTTCGGTTCGAGTAGATGATCTTCTGTTTAGGCCTCGTCTTAATCCGAGTTACGGTTTAGGATTTATGGCTCTCCAAAAGTCACTACACCCTATTAACGTTATGCTGAAATTTCTGACCTACTCGCACTTAAACCGTCACCACGGTCAAGCGAAGACGAGTTTGATTCTGAAAATTGGTCAGCCTCTAAGGTACTCATATACGGAGTCATGGCCACTGGCCTCACCTTATTTCAGTTTGTATAGAGGTCGTAGCGGCTGAACGAAGTCAACCTTTGTTTTAAACTCTTTTCTTGAACGAAACTTACTTTACACTTTTTGTTTAATGATGGATGATGATGATACTTAAAACCTAATTTACATACATTTAAAACTTTGGGAACGATTTACTGACTTAGTAACTTTTGACTTAGGTTGAGGACCTTTTGGACAAACTACTTGCTTACTTGAAACGACCCGTCCTTATCCATCTGGACGAAGTCATCAACATTTGGTCCCATTGCGATGATCGACTCCAAGTAATGTCCTTAAAATGAGCTAATGCACAGCGGAAGACTTAATTCGTACCTAAGAATAAACATGCTTAAAAGTGTCAACCAAAAGGTTGGTGAGTTCATAGGTTTATCATAACAATAATTTCAATATATTAATAGACCACAAGATTTCATATTCATAAACGTAATACACTCGCAAGTATATGTAAAGCGTTCTAAGTGGTTGAGCACTTGGTAACCATACTTAACATTTAATCAATGTTGCATATTCCCTTTATTATGAAATCTCCCTACACCGTACCAAGTGTAGTAACGAAACGAAGTACTGTGCAACCGTTGAATGCTGGTCGTCCAGCCCGGTTGGAGTTGTCAGGCCCGATAGATCTATCAACAGGATTCGCGTTTACAATACCCATGTAAATAGTAGTTACCAAGCTACAGGGAAGTATGCAAGTGGTACAACTCAACGTAGAATGTATTTTAAGTACTTGTGTCTATTTCGTAAACATTTATAAAATCCGCGCATGTATTCTCAGCCCAAAAATATATATTGCAAAAGCAATTAAAAAGGGAGCAAATGAAACTCACGCATATGAATATTGTAAAACAGTTAATAAAGCATTTGCATGTATTCTCAGCCCAAAAACGTAAAGAGTAAAAAGGGTAAATGATACTCACCATACTGTATTTTGTAGTAAAAATACATATAACATCATTGAACAAGTGTAAGGTTGGCCTCGGATTCACGAACCTATATCATTTATATATATATTAACACGTTGTAAACGAACAAATTTAAATATATTATTATTAGTGTTATAATTGATATTTTAAATAATTCATGTGTTTCATTATTAACTTAAATATATTTATTAAAAAAAATTATAAAATATTAATATAGTTTTATTAATTATATTTTTATATAATTAATTTTTATTGTAATTATAATAATAGTGATACGGATATTAATAATAATATAGTTTTTTTTATAAAAAATAATAATGATACTAGTAATAATAAAAATGATAATATAATAATAATAATAATAATAATAATAATAATAATAATAATAATAATAATAATAATAATAATAATAATAATAATAATAATAATAATAATAATAATAATAATAATAATAATAATAATCTAATAAAAATAACATTAAAACTACCTTTAGGGAAACAAGCTAAAAATAAATGTCACTGCTTGGGATCAAACTCACGACCCCTCGCTCACCCCTTTTTCCCCCAAACCATTGAACCATTTGTTAATTTCTTGTAACATCCCTCGGTTTTAATTATTTAATATATTCGAATTGTTTATCATCTTCCTCAAAATCATCTTCTTCAAATCATTATTTTCAATATCATCATCTTATTTTCGTATCATGTATACCTTAACATCATTATCATCAACACTTCACCATTTAGGTCGAGTATAATTATCATCTTAACCATACTCATCATCGCTATACTATGTCTATCATCGTCACCTTCATAGTCAAAACAAGCCATCGGATTTTCTTGTCACAATGCTACGGCTCTGGTTGTTGTCTCACCCAGAGATAGTTCATATTCAAAAGGCACACCCAATACTTCTTTTTCTATTTATTGTTCGGCCCATCAACTAAACCCAACATTATAGTCTACATAGCCCAAGTGTTATTCATTTAAGGGTTATTGGACTTAAATTATCATCTATGGCCCAATAATTTAACATAAATATGTTGCTGTACATGGAACCTAAGATTCCATGAAAACGTCATTAATCCTGCCTCCCTTATCAATTTATCAAATGTCTCGATAAAAATAAAATAATTAACAGCAGTGTTTTGTGGGGTTATCTCCCTGGTGATTGTTGACTAAAAAAAATAATAATAATAAGTTGTAACATCAATCGCCTTTATCACTAAATATCTCCACTATCATTCTCACTTATTTATGTGTTGTAGCAGTAAGGAATAGGAGGCAGAAAAAAAAATGCTATTAGGATACAGAAAGGTGCATCAGCAGGTTACCGTTTGATTAGAAACATGGAACAACGAAATATGCAGCAGTGAGTGATCGTTGGTGATGCTCAAAAAGGTGATAATATGGGTTTCGATGGTAGTGATGACAATATGGGTTCATGGTGGAGTGAGTTTGTAAGGTAATAATGCAAGTGGGTATGGGTTTGTTCGATGGGGTAGTATCGGGTGGTGGTTCCTATATGTGTGTCACGAAGGTGAATGAATTAGTGAAGGTTGAAGGTTCATGATGGTGATTTTCGAATTCAAATATAAACATAACATAGTAGTAGCAGCGGTTATGTAGATAAAAATGGTTTGGGTTAGATTTGATCGAATAAGAACAAGTAACAGATAAGATAGTCTTCCTCGATGTTGCAGTTTTCGATGGTTAAACGGTGGTGGTTTCGGCGGACTGATAACAGAAACCAGAACAGCAAAATCGAGCTGTGAAGTAGCAGTAAATGGATATAAAATGATTGTGTTTGTGTGTGTTGAGAAACCGGATAGTAGTGACAACAACAGTGAGCACCAGTAGCAATAATAGAGCGTTGTTAAGTGTTGTAATGGTGACGTTTTAAGCTGGGTTTTGGGTCTCGGTTAATAATAAAACAGGGAACAGATAGCAACAACATATAATTTTGGTGGTAATGGGTTGTAGCAATGGTGATAATCTGGTGATGAAAGGTGGTTGTGGGTGGTGTTTTAAAGTGGCGATGATTTCAAGTTGATGATGGCGGTTACGATGGAGAGTGGTAGTAGTTAGATGGTGTAGTGACCCGAACTTTTCCATGTTTATATATATTAATTGAGATTGATGTTTACATGATTAAATGTTTCCAACATGTTAAGCAATCAAACTTGTTAAGACTTGATTAATTGAAATAGGTTTCATATAAACAATTGACCACCCAAGTTGACCGGTGATTCACGAACGTTAAAACTTGTAAAAAAACTATATGATGACATATATATGGTTATATATATAGTTAACATGATATTATGATAAGTAAACATATCATTAATTATATTAACAATGAACTACATATGTAAAAAACAAGACTACTAACTTAATGATTTTGAAACGAGACATATATGTAACGTTTATCGTTGTAACGACATTTAATGTATATATATCATATTAAGAGATATTCGTACATCATAATATCATGATAATATAATAATTTAAAATCTCTTTTGATATTATAAACATTGGGTTAACAACATTTAACAAGATCGTTAACCTAAAGGTTTCAAAACAACACTTACATGTAACGACTAACGATGACTTAACGACTCAGTTAAAATGTATATACATGTAGTGTTTTAATATGTATTTATACACTTTTGAAAGACTTCAATACACTTATCAAAATACTTCTACTTAACAAAAATGCTTACAATTACATTCTCGTTCAGTTTCACCAACAATTCTACTCGTATGCACCCGTATTCGTACTCGTACAATACACAGCTTTTAGATGTATGTACTATTGGTATATACACTCCAATGATCAGCTCTTAGCAGCCCATGTGAGTCACCTAACACATGTGGGAACCATCATTTGGCAACTAGCATGAAATATCTCATAAGATTACAAAAATATGAGTAATCATTCATGACTTATTTACATGAAAACAAAATTACATATCCTTTATATCTAATCCATACACCAACGACCAAAAACACCTACAAACACTTTCATTCTTCAATTTTCTTCATCTAATTGAACTCTCTCAAGTTCTATCTTCAAGTTCTAAGTGTTCTTCATAAATTCCAAAAGTTCTAGTTTCATAAAATCAAGAATACTTTCAAGTTTGCTAGCTCACTTCCAATCTTGTAAGGTGATCATCCAACCTCAAGAAATCTTTGTTTCTTACAGTAGGTTATCATTCTAATACAAGGTAATAATCATATTCAAACTTTGGTTCAATTTCTATAACTATAACAATCTTATTTCAAGTGATGATCTTACTTGAACTTGTTTTCGTGTCATGATTTTGCTTCAAGAACTTTGAGCCATCCAAGGATCCATTGAAGCTAGATCCATTTTTCTATTTTCCAGTAGGTTCATCCAAGGAACTTAAGGTAGTAATGATGTTCATAACATCATTCGATTCATACATATAAAGCTATCTTATTCGAAGGTTTAAACTTGTAATCACTAGAACATAGTTTAGTTAATTCTAAACTTGTTCGCAAGCAAAAGTTAATCCTTCTAACTTGACTTTTAAAATCAAATAAACACATGTTCTATATCTATATGATATGCTAACTTAATGATTTAAAACCTGGAAACACGAAAAACGCCGTAAAACCGGATTTACGCCGTCGTAGTAACACCGCGGGCTGTTTTGGGTTAGTTAATTAAAAACTATGATAAACTTTGATTTAAAAGTTGTTATTCTGAGAAAATGATTTTTATTATGAACATGAAACTATATCCAAAAATTATGGTTAAACTCAAAGTGGAAGTATGTTTTCTAAAATGGTCATCTAGACGTCGTTCTTTCGACTGAAATGACTACCTTTACAAAAACGACTTGTAACTTATTTTTCCGACTATAAACCTATACTTTTTCTGTTTAGATTCATAAAATAGAGTTCAATATGAAACCATAGCAATTTGATTCACTCAAAACGGATTTAAAATGAAGAAGTTATGGGTAAAACAAGATTGGATAATTTTTCTCATTTTAGCTACGTGAAAATTGGTAACAAATCTATTCCAACCATAACTTAATCAACTTGTATTGTATATTAGGTAATCTTGAGATACCATAGACACGTATACAATGTTTCGACCTATCATGTCGACACATCTATATATATTTCGGAACAACCATAGACACTCTATATGTGAATGTTGGAGTTAGCTATACAGGGTCGAGGTTGATTCCAAAATATATATAGTTTGAGTTGTGATCAATACTGAGATACGTATACACTGGGTCGTGGATTGATTCAAGATAATATTTATCGATTTATTTCTGTACATCTAACTGTGGACAACTAGTTGTAGGTTACTAACGAGGACAGCTGACTTAATAAACTTAAAACATCAAAATATATTAAAAGTGTTGTAAATATATTTTGAACATACTTTGATATATATGTATATATTGTTATAGGTTCGTGAATCAACCAGTGGCCAAGTCTTACTTCCCGACGAAGTAAAAATCTGTGAAAGTGAGTTATAGTCCCACTTTTAAAATCTAATATTTTTGGGATGAGAATACATGCAGGTTTTATAAATGATTTACAAAATAGACACAAGTACGTGAAACTACATTCTATGGTTGAATTATCGAAATCGAATATGCCCCTTTTTATTAAGTCTGGTAATCTAAGAATTAGGGAACAGACACCCTAATTGACGCGAATCCTAAAGATAGATCTATTGGGCCTAACAAACCCCATCCAAAGTACCGGATGCTTTAGTACTTCGAAATTTATATCATATCCGAAGGGTGTCCCGGAATGATGGGGATATTCTTATATATGCATCTTGTTATTTTCGGTTACCAGGTGTTCACCATATGAATGATTTTTATCTCTATGTATGGGATGTGTATTGAAATATGAAATCTTGTGGTCTATTGTTACGATTTGATATATATAGGTTAAACCTATAACTCACCAACATTTTTGTTGACGTTTTAAGCATGTTTATTCTCAGGTGATTATTAAGAGCTTCCGCTGTCGCATACTTAAATAAGGACAAGATTTGGAGTCCATGCTTGTATGATATTGTGTAAAAACTGCATTCAAGAAACTTATTTTGTTGTAACATATTTGTATTAAAAACCATTATGTAATGGTCGTGTGTAAACAGGATATTTTAGATTATCATTATTTGATAATCTACGTAAAGCTTTTTAAACCTTTATTGATGAAATAAAGGTTATGGTTTGTTTAAAAATGAATGCAGTCTTTGAAAAACGTTTCATATAGAGGTCAAAACCTCGCAACGAAATCAATTAATATGGAACGTTTTTAATCAATAAGAACGGGACATTTCAGTTGGTATCAGAGCGTTGGTCTTAGAGAACCAGAAAATTTGCATTAGTGTATCTTATCGAGTTTGTTAGGATGCATTAGTGAGTCTGGACTTCGACCGTGTTTTCTTTAAAAATGATTGCTTAACAATTTTGTTGGAAACTATATATTTTTAACATATGAATATTATGTGATATATTAATCTCTTAACGTGTTTGATATTATGTGATAGATGTCTACCTCTAGAACAAGTCCCATTGACTCACCTAATAATAATGAAGAGTCAAATGTAAATTGGAATGATTTGTGGACTGATTCACAAGTTCCCGAAGAGGAACCGGAAGAAGAGTCGGAACCGGAAGAAGAATCGGAACCGGAAGAAGAATCGGAACCGGATGAAGAAATAGAACCGGTGGGGGAAATAATAAAACGGTTAAGTAAAAGAAAATCCTCAACCAACCGACCAAAGTTAATTATGGTCAATGGTGTTTCCGCCAAGGAAGCAAAATATTGGGAGGATTACCAATTCTCCGATGAATCGGATTCCGACGAGAATTCCGATGATGTTATAGAAATTACCCCAACTGAATTTAAAAAGGCAAAAGAAAATAATAAGGGAAAGGGCATAAAAATAGAGAAATCTAATTCCAACCCCGATGAACTTTATATGTATCGTCAACCCCCGAAGTCCTTAAGTTGTAACAATGACCCGGGAACCTCTAAACCACCAGGTTTTTCTAAACCAATGTGGATAACGACGGCTCGTATTAGTGGAAAATCATATATCCCTAGAAACTTGGCAAAACGAACCAAAACCGAAGAAGAAGAAACAAGCGAGTCGGAATAAGATAGTTGTATTCATGTGGTGTAATATATGTAATATAGTGTGCTTATGCTTTATGATATATGTAAAAATTGCTTGTATTAATAAGTATTTTTTTTATGAATCTAACTCTTGTCTATTTTACAGTATAAAAACGCAAAATGGATAGACAACCCAATATTTTAAGAGACTTACCCGGAGACATGATTGATGAAATCTTGTCTAGAGTCGGTCAGAATTCCTCGGCACAACTATTTAAGGCGAGATCAGTTTGTAAGACATTCGAAGAACGTTCCAAGAATGTCTTGGTTTATAAGAGACTTTCGTTTGAAAGATGGGGGATATCACATTGGGAAACCCATAAGTTACGATGTGTTTACTTTGACGCATATATTGCGGGGAACCCAAATGCTATTTTACGCAACGGGTTAAGAAATTATTTTGACTCAATGTATCCGAATATAGGACTTCATGATTTAGAAAAAGCGGCTAACATGCAACATAAAGAAGCATGCTATGCTTATGGGTTAGTAATGTTCGCTTCTCACCAAAGTGAGAAAAAGAACATCGGGCTACAGCTATTAAACAAAACGTTCCCACAAGTGACGGAGTCGGTAATTGGGGTAAGAAATGAGGTTTTTAGATTATTACGGGACTGTTGGACATTACGTAACCCTCGTCCCTTTGATGACGTTACAACACGCTGTCTTATCAACGGCCATAACGGTTATGTTGCACAAGACCAAGGATGGGAAGTAGTCCTAGTAAAACCAGAATGCATGACTTGTTTCTGGACGTATGAATTACGTGTCTTTATTGCCTTTGCTGAACGACTTGTGTACTAGCTAGAATTGTCTTCACAACTATCTTGTATCAAAGTTATTGTGTGCTATATTTCATGCTTTATGTAAAATAAGCGGTATTGTAAGTTTGTAAAATATTGTATAAAAGTTTGAACGCGAAATATTATTATAATCAGTTTTTCATATAGAATTGTAGTAGTTGAATTGTATATTAGCTACTAAGTATGAACTTAACGGGTAGGTACTACCCGAATTTAAACTTATAAAACGCTAATATGAAGAAAAAGCTTTTATAAATGAGTTCATATTATGCTACGAAATACTATTAACTACTCTTAATATTCTGTATGATTAACTTGTTCCATTTAACTATTTTGAAGGAAATGGCACCGACTACTCGACACACCGTGAATATGAATGAAGAGGAATTCCGTACTTTTCTAGCTTCAAACATAGCCGCAGTACAGGCTGCGCTACATACCAACAATAACCTTGGATCTAGCAGTACAGGAAATCGTGTAGGATGCACCTACAAAGAATTCACTGCCTGCAAACCTTTGGAATTTGATGGAACCGAAGGACCGATCGGATTGAAACGGTGGACCGAGAAAGTTGAATCGGTGTTTGCCATAAGTAAGTGTACTGAAGAGGACAAAGTGAAGTACGCTACGCATACCTTCACAGGTTCTGCGTTAACATGGTGGAATACCTATCTAGAGCAAGTGGGACAAGATGATGCGTACGCACTACCGTGGTCAGCATTCAAGCACTTGATGAACGAGAAGTACCGTCCCAGAACCGAGGTCAATAAGCTCAAGACAGAACTTAGAGGGTTACGAACCCAAGGATTTGATATTACCACGTACGAAAGACGATTCACAGAATTGTGCCTATTGTGTCCGGGAGCATTCGAAGATGAGGAAGAGAAGATCGACGCGTTTGTGAAAGGATTACCGGAAAGAATCCAAGAAGATATAAGTTCACACGAGCCCGCCTCCATACAACAGGCATGTAGAATGGCTCACAAACTAGTGAACCAGATTGAAGAAAGAATTAAAGAACAGACTGCTGAAGAGGCCAATGTGAAGCAAGTCAAAAGAAAGTGGGAGGAAAACGGTGATAAGAATCAACAATACAACAACAACAGCAATTACAACAATAATCGCAACAATTATCCCAACAATCGCAACATCAATCGCAACTACAACAAACGGCCCAACAACAACAACAACAACAACAACAACAACAACAGCAATTACAACAATCATCCCAACAACAATAATAACCGCAACAACAACAACAATCAGAAGCAACTATGCCAAAGGTGTGAAAAGAATCACTCGGGGTTCTGCACCAAATTTTGCAACAAGTGTAAAAGAAATGGTCATAGCGCGGCGAAGTGTGAGGTCTACGGACCAGGGGTTAATAGAACGAAAGGAACAAATGGTGTCGGAACGAGTAATGGCGGAGCAAGTAGTGTCGGAGCAAGTTATGCCAATGTAGTTTGTTATAAATGTGGAAAACCAGGCCACATTATTAGAAATTGCCCGAACCAGGAGAACACGAATGGACAAGGCCGTGGAAGAGTTTTCAATATTAATGCGGTAGAGGCACAGGAAGACCCGGAGCTTGTTACGGGTACGTTTCTTATTGACAATAAATCTGCTTACGTTTTATTTGATTCGGGTGCGGATAGAAGCTATATGAGTAGAGATTTTTGTGCTAAATTAAGTTGTCCATTGACGCCTTTGGATAGTAAATTTTTACTCGAATTAGCAAATGGTAAATTAATTTCAGCAGATAATATATGTCGGAATCGAGAAATTAAACTGGTTAGCGAAACATTTAAGATTGATTTGATACCAGTAGAGTTAGGGAGTTTTGATGTGATAATCGGTATGGACTGGTTGAAAGAAGTGAAAGCGGAGATCGTTTGTTACAAAAATGCAATTCGCATTATACGAGAAAAAGGAAAACCCTTAATGGTGTACGGAGAAAAGGGCAACACGAAGCTACATCTTATTAGTAATTTGAAGGCACAAAAACTAATAAGAAAAGGTTGCTATGCTGTTCTAGCACACGTCGAGAAAGTACAAACTGAAGAAAAGAGCATCAATGATGTTCCCATTGCAAAAGAATTTCCCGATGTATTTCCGAAAGAATTACCGGGATTACCCCCACATCGATCCGTTGAATTTCAAATAGATCTTGTACCAGGAGCTGCACCAATAGCTCGTGCTCCTTACAGACTCGCACCCAGCGAGATGAAAGAACTGCAAAGCCAATTACAAGAACTTTTAGAGCGTGGTTTCATTCGACCAAGCACATCACCGTGGGGAGCTCCTGTTTTGTTTGTCAAGAAGAAAGATGGTACATTCAGGTTGTGTATCGACTACCGAGAGTTGAACAAACTTACCATCAAGAACCGCTACCCACTACCGAGAATCGACGACTTATTTGATCAACTACAAGGCTCATCTGTTTATTCAAAGATTGACTTACGTTCCGGGTATCATCAAATGCGGGTGAAAGAAGATGATATTCCAAAGACTGCTTTCAGAACACGTTACGGTCATTACGAGTTTATGGTCATGCCGTTTGGTTTAACTAATGCACCAGCTGTGTTCATGGACCTTATAAACCGAGTGTGTGGACCATACCTTGACAAGTTTGTCATTGTTTTCATTGATGACATACTTATTTACTCAAAGAATGACCAAGAACACGGTGAACATTTGAGAAAGGTGTTAGAAGTATTGAGGAAGGAAGAATTGTACGCTAAGTTTTCAAAGTGTGCATTTTGGTTGGAAGAAGTTCAATTCCTCGGTCACATAGTGAACAAAGAAGGTATTAAGGTGGATCCGGCAAAGATAGAAACTGTTGAAAAGTGGGAAACCCCGAAAACTCCGAAACACATACGCCAGTTTTTAGGACTAGCTGGTTACTACAGAAGGTTCATCCAAGACTTTTCCAGAATAGCAAAACCCTTGACTGCATTAACGCATAAAGGGAAGAAATTTGAATGGAATGATGAACAAGAAAAAGCGTTTCAGTTATTGAAGAAAAAGCTAACTACGGCACCTATATTGTCATTGCCTGAAGGGAATGATGATTTTGTGATTTATTGTGACGCATCAAAGCAAGGTCTCGGTTGTGTATTAATGCAACGAACGAAGGTGATTGCTTATGCGTCTAGACAATTGAAGATTCACGAACAAAATTATACGACGCATGATTTGGAATTAGGCGCGGTTGTTTTTGCATTAAAGACTTGGAGGCACTACTTATATGGGGTCAAAAGTATTATATATACCGACCACAAAAGTCTTCAACACATATTTAATCAGAAACAACTGAATATGAGGCAGCGTAGGTGGATTGAATTATTGAATGATTACGATTTTGAGATTCGTTACCACCCGGGGAAGGCAAATGTGGTAGCCGATGCCTTGAGCAGGAAGGATAGAGAACCCATTCGAGTAAAATCTATGAATATAATGATTCATAATAACATTACTACTCAAATAAAGGAGGCGCAACAAGGAGTTTTAAAAGAGGGAAATTTAAAGGATGAAATACCCAAAGGATCGGAGAAGCATCTTAATATTTGGGAAGACGGAACCCGGTATAGGGCTGAAAGGATTTGGGTACCAAAATTTGGAGATATGAGAGAAATGGTACTTAGAGAAGCTCATAAAACCAGATACTCAATACATCCTGGAACGGGGAAGATGTACAAGGATCTCAAGAAACATTTTTGGTGGCCGGGTATGAAAGCCGATGTTGCTAAATACGTAGGAGAATGTTTGACATGTTCTAAGGTCAAAGCTGAGCATCAGAGACCATCAGGTCTACTTCAACAACCCGAAATCCCGGAATGGAAATGGGAAAACATTACCATGGATTTCATCACTAAATTGCCAAGGACTGCAAGTGGTTTTGATACTATTTGGGTAATAGTTGATCGTCTCACCAAATCAGCACACTTCCTACCAATAAGAGAAGATGACAAGATGGAGAAGTTAGCACGACTGTATTTGAAGGAAGTCGTCTCCAGACATGGAATACCAATCTCTATTATCTCTGATAGGGATGGCAGATTTATTTCAAGATTCTGGCAGACATTACAGCAAGCATTAGGAACTCGTCTAGACATGAGTACTGCCTATCATCCACAAACTGATGGGCAGAGCGAAAGGACGATACAAACGCTTGAAGACATGCTACGAGCATGTGTTATTGATTTCAGAAACAGTTGGGATCGACATCTACCGTTAGCAGAATTTTCCTACAACAACAGCTACCATTCAAGCATTGAGATGGCGCCGTTTGAAGCACTTTATGGTAGAAAGTGCAGGTCTCCGATTTGTTGGAGTGAGGTGGGGGATAGACAGATTACGGGTCCGGAGATTATACAAGAAACTACCGAGAAGATCATCCAAATTCAACAACGGTTGAAAACCGCCCAAAGTCGACAAAAGAGCTACGCTGACATTAAAAGAAAAGATATAGAATTTGAAATTGGAGAGATGGTCATGCTTAAAGTTTCACCTTGGAAAGGCGTTGTTCGATTTGGTAAACGAGGGAAATTAAATCCAAGGTATATTGGACCATTCAAGATTATTGATCGTGTCGGACCAGTAGCTTACCGACTTGAGTTACCTCAACAACTCGCGGCTGTACATAACACTTTCCACGTCTCGAATTTGAAGAAATGTTTTGCTAAAGAAGATCTCACTATTCCGTTAGATGAAATCCAAATCAACGAAAAACTCCAATTCATCGAAGAACCCGTCGAAATAATGGATCGTGAGGTTAAAAGACTTAAGCAAAACAAGATACCAATTGTTAAGGTTCGATGGAATGCTCGTAGAGGACCCGAGTTCACCTGGGAGCGTGAAGATCAGATGAAGAAGAAATACCCGCATCTATTTCCAGAAGATTCGTCAACACCTTCAACAGCTTAAAATTTCGGGACGAAATTTATTTAACGGGTAGGTACTGTAGTGACCCGAACTTTTCCATGTTTATATATATTAATTGAGATTGATGTTTACATGATTAAATGTTTCCAACATGTTAAGCAATCAAACTTGTTAAGACTTGATTAATTGAAATAGGTTTCATATAAACAATTGACCACCCAAGTTGACCGGTGATTCACGAACGTTAAAACTTGTAAAAAAACTATATGATGACATATATATGGTTATATATATAGTTAACATGATATTATGATAAGTAAACATATCATTAATTATATTAACAATGAACTACATATGTAAAAAACAAGACTACTAACTTAATGATTTTGAAACGAGACATATATGTAACGTTTATCGTTGTAACGACATTTAATGTATATATATCATATTAAGAGATATTCGTACATCATAATATCATGATAATATAATAATTTAAAATCTCTTTTGATATTATAAACATTGGGTTAACAACATTTAACAAGATCGTTAACCTAAAGGTTTCAAAACAACACTTACATGTAACGACTAACGATGACTTAACGACTCAGTTAAAATGTATATACATGTAGTGTTTTAATATGTATTCATACACTTTTGAAAGACTTCAATACACTTATCAAAATACTTCTACTTAACAAAAATGCTTACAATTACATTCTCGTTCAGTTTCACCAACAATTCTACTCGTATGCACCCGTATTCGTACTCGTACAATACACAGCTTTTAGATGTATGTACTATTGGTATATACACTCCAATGATCAGCTCTTAGCAGCCGATGTGAGTCACCTAACACATGTGGGAACCATCATTTGGCAACTAGCATGAAATATCTCATAAGATTACAAAAATATGAGTAATCATTCATGACTTATTTACATGAAAACAAAATTACATATCCTTTATATCTAATCCATACACCAACGACCAAAAACACCTACAAACACTTTCATTCTTCAATTTTCTTCATCTAATTGAACTCTCTCAAGTTCTATCTTCAAGTTCTAAGTGTTCTTCATAAATTCCAAAAGTTCTAGTTTCATAAAATCAAGAATACTTTCAAGTTTGCTAGCTCACTTCCAATCTTGTAAGGTGATCATCCAACCTCAAGAAATCTTTGTTTATTACAGTAGGTTATCATTCTAATACAAGGTAATAATCATATTCAAACTTTGGTTCAATTTCTATAACTATAACAATCTTATTTCAAGTGATGATCTTACTTGAACTTGTTTTCGTGTCATGATTTTGCTTCAAGAACTTTGAGCCATCCAAGGATCCATTGAAGCTAGATCCATTTTTCTCTTTTCCAGTAGGTTCATCCAAGGAACTTAAGGTAGTAATGATGTTCATAACATCATTCGATTCATACATATAAAGCTATCTTATTCGAAGGTTTAAACTTGTAATCACTAGAACATAGTTTAGTTAATTCTAAACTTGTTCGCAAGCAAAAGTTAATCCTTCTAACTTGACTTTTAAAATCAAATAAACACATGTTCTATATCTATATGATATGCTAACTTAATGATTTAAAACCTGGAAACACGAAAAACACCGTAAAACCGGATTTACGCCGTCGTAGTAACACCGCGGGCTGTTTTGGGTTAGTTAATTAAAAACTATGATAAACTTTGATTTAAAAGTTGTTATTCTGAGAAAATGATTTTTATTATGAACATGAAACTATATCCAAAAATTATGGTTAAACTCAAAGTGGAAGTATGTTTTCTAAAATGGTCATCTAGACGTCGTTCTTTCGACTGAAATGACTACCTTTACAAAAACGACTTGTAACTTATTTTTCCGACTATAAACCTATACTTTTTCTGTTTAGATTCATAAAATAGAGTTCAATATGAAACCATAGCAATTTGATTCACTCAAAACGGATTTAAAATGAAGAAGTTATGGGTAAAACAAGATTGGATAATTTTTCTCATTTTAGCTACGTGAAAATTGGTAACAAATCTATTCCAACCATAACTTAATCAACTTGTATTGTATATTATGTAATCTTGAGATACCATAGACACGTATACAATGTTTCGACCTATCATGTCGACACATCTATATATATTTCGGAACAACCATAGACACTCTATATGTGAATGTTGGAGTTAGCTATACAGGGTCGAGGTTGATTCCAAAATATATATAGTTTGAGTTGTGATCAATACTGAGATACGTATACACTGGGTCGTGGATTGATTCAAGATAATATTTATCGATTTATTTCTGTACATCTAACTGTGGACAACTAGTTGTAGGTTACTAACGAGGACAGCTGACTTAATAAACTTAAAACATCAAAATATATTAAAAGTGTTGTAAATATATTTTGAACATACTTTGATATATATGTATATATTGTTATAGGTTCGTGAATCAACCAGTGGCCAAGTCTTACTTCCCGACGAAGTAAAAATCTGTGAAAGTGAGTTATAGTCCCACTTTTAAAATCTAATATTTTTGGGATGAGAATACATGCAGGTTTTATAAATGATTTACAAAATAGACACAAGTACGTGAAACTACATTCTATGGTTGAATTATCGAAATCGAATATGCCCCTTTTTATTAAGTCTGGTAATCTAAGAATTAGGGAACAGACACCCTAATTGACGCGAATCCTAAAGATAGATCTATTGGGCCTAACAAACCCCATCCAAAGTACCGGATGCTTTAGTACTTCGAAATTTATATCATATCCGAAGGGTGTCCCGGAATGATGGGGATATTCTTATATATGCATCTTGTTATTTTCGGTTACCAGGTGTTCACCATATGAATGATTTTTATCTCTATGTATGGGATGTGTATTGAAATATGAAATCTTGTGGTCTATTGTTACGATTTGATATATATAGGTTAAACCTATAACTCACCAACATTTTTGTTGACGTTTTAAGCATGTTTATTCTCAGGTGATTATTAAGAGCTTCCGCTGTCGCATACTTAAATAAGGACAAGATTTGGAGTCCATGCTTGTATGATATTGTGTAAAAACTGCATTCAAGAAACTTATTTTGTTGTAACATATTTGTATTGAAAACCATTATGTAATGGTCGTGTGTAAACAGGATATTTTAGATTATCATTATTTGATAATCTACGTAAAGCTTTTTAAACCTTTATTGATGAAATAAAGGTTATGGTTTGTTTAAAAATGAATGCAGTCTTTGAAAAACGTCTCATATAGAGGTCAAAACCTCGCAACGAAATCAATTAATATGGAACGTTTTTAATCAATAAGAACGGGACATTTCAGATGGTTCTCGAGGATGTACGAGGGTGGTGTGTGATTTGTAAATGAGAAAGGTGATGAAAAAATGGTTGTAAAAGTTATTTGAAACAGAAAAACAGAATAGAAGTGGGTTTTTGTTTGGGGGTTTACGAATACACAGAGAAAGAAGAAGGTAGAGAGGGAGAGTTAGTCTTCATCTATATGTATATTTACTAACTATATGTATATATATATATATATATATATATATATATATATATATATATATATATATATATATATATATATATATATATATATATATATATATATATATATATATATATATATATATATATATATATATATATTATAGATAATGGGATAGTGGGACAAACAAGACAAACACAGTGCACAAATATAAATCCCGTGAATCTAATTTAGTTTTATGTTATCGACAGTTTTGTGGGGATTATTTCGTACTCCGTTGTTCATCAATGACGGATAAAAGTACACAGAAAAATCCTAAATTTTTATATTAAGTAACATCATTTAATTTGATCATAAAAACAGTCATTGATTGTTTAAAATACTAAATAAAAATTTAATCAACTGTCTGCACTCGACCCCAGGTAAAATATAAAAAAATTTCTAAAATTTAACAAATAGTTCGTAAATACATTTTTAATAAGCCTAAAATTTATATTACTCATTTTCGGATCATCGTTTATTTTAAAATCATATAAGTTCGAATTAAACTTCTCTAAATAATAATCGAAACGTCAAACGAGTAATACAATCAATAAATTATTATTTTAAGTTATTATATATACATATATTTAAATATTTATATTTATATGTATATATATACACATTTATTAACAAATAATGGTTCGTGAATCGTCGAAACTGGTCGAGGTATGAAACAGTTCAAAATTTTTGAGACTCAACCTAACATATTTCTCTTATCGTGTCAAGAATATTAAATCGTATCGAGAGTTTCATTTAAAATTAGTCGGAAATTTCCGTGTCGTGACAGTACCCACCCGTTAAAGAAATTTCGTCCCGAAATTTGAATGCGATCGTCATGGCTAACAATAAAAATGTTTTCATGACGAATATGAGTTGATAATTAGAGTTTTATTATTATTGATTAATATAGATAAAACAATTCGATCATGTGAAGCGTACGCGTGAAGCTATCACAAAAGAGTGAAAAGTTTCTTCTTAACTTTTGACGTAGTCATGGTGGATTTTCGGAATTCAAGGAATTTAAGAAAATCTTCTAACTAGAGAGAAAATGTAATAACACGATTTATTAGCAAATGTTGGAATTATGGAAGAACATAAATATCAAGGAAATATTTCCATGATATGCTTAGAGATTAAGTAGAATAAAAGAGTTATGTAACATGGCACATGATGAGGGTATGATCTGTGAACCATCATCACGTTACATTAGAAATTTAACATGACTTACTGTAATATAATTACGTTGGCCAAGCGCATTATATTATACTAACTCATGTTTCAGTTCCCAACACTTCTTCACAATTCATTCATAATTTATACTTAGACTTTACAGAAGTTTCCAATATAATGGAATTCAGAAATATAAAGAGGTAGATAATTTTGGACAAGAATATTTATGAAAATATTCTCAGAAAAATCGAAGATATTTATAACGCAAGATACGATGATATCTTAGGATTTCTTAAAGTACCTGAAATTAAAGGGTGATGCAGAAACTTTTTCTGCAAAGAATTGAAATAAGTAGGAAACAAGATATTCGCTGGAGATTTCGTCATGTACTGAATCGTCTGGAGTCGTTAAGTACATGTTTACTCTTTGTGATTTGTCCACGGTCTCCTTCATGGTTTGCTCAATTCGTTTTTCAGTACCAATTTCCTATTGAGTGTTTCCAACACTCCATTCTTTATCATCAAACTTTTGGCCATTAAGACCATCTTCAACTTTTGCTGCTTCATCAGCATTTTTAGAACTCAGAGATCTGATTCGTAAGCTAGAGGGTTTTTCAGGAAATTCAGAGATTCTGAATTGAAATTCATCGGTCCAGAAAATATACGTTATATATAGATATATAACTGTTGACGTAGGAACACTGCAAAATTCGGGAATTAATGATTAATGCTTCCCGGTATTTGGTATGGCAACTATCGATACAAGATGTCGACGAATACATGATAAAACTTCAATAGATAAATATTGTGACTTGTCGGAGAGATTTAAGCCGAGGAACAACGAGGTTGCTGGTACATCTGTTGGTAATATTGTAGAATATAAAAGGTTTCTTGGTAACAATAAAAGAGCACGCATATATATCAAAGTTATAATAAGGTTGTTTCAAACGAAAAGTCAAAATTGTCTTGCTGAAGCTGTGACAAAATTTGCTACTTTGAAAAGGGATTGTAAAGTTATTTTGGGTAATAACAACGCTAAAGGAATTAGCACGTATATGTGTTAAACGTTTACTCAGATTTCGAGTGTTTTCAGGTGCATGACTATATGTATCAATCTTTTCTTCCGTAGATGAAGTGCGATTGGTTCATCCTCTCGATTGAAATGTTTTCAAGAATTATGAAAGGTTTGAACGCAGATTGTAATTGTCAAGATACAAATGAGGTTTAAAATGAGATCAAGTGGCAAACTTGAAGAAATGTTTAGTTTCATATGTTATAATCAATATTTTAATTCATTTTAATTGTCCGACATTATTAGTCTACAGTTAACAGTCCAATAATTCATATATAGTTTAATATATAATATTCGAATTAATTAATACGTTTCGTGACCCGTATACGTCTCAGACTCGATCACAACTCAAACTATATATATTATTGTAGAATCAACCTCAACCCTGTATAGCTAACTCCCGCATTACTGCATATAGAGTGTTTATGGTTATTCTAAATAATATATATAGATGCGTCGATATGATATGTCAAAACCTTGTATACGTGTCCCGATATTTAAAGTGCGTAAAAATAAATAACAGAAATTAAATGACGATAAATAAAGTGCGTAAAGTAAATAACAGAAATTAAATGACGATAAGTAAAATTGCGAGAATGTAAATTGCGATAAATAAATTGCGATAAATAAAATGTAATCAGTTAGCTATGAACAATTAGCTAGGAACAGTTAGCGTGGATTCTTAACAACATCTTTCTCATAGTTAATTTGTTTGTTTCTAACAAGTTTTATTTTGTCCAGTGTTTTCTTCATTATGCCACTTGTTGAATTCTGATAGATCAAAATCCAAGTATGAAATTGAATGAAAATGGTTTTCCTGCGGTGAACTGATACGTATATTTGTGGATGTACATAGGATAGTAAATGACCGTTGATTCAGATTCGAAGAATGTACAGTGCAACTTATTAATGTGAAATCTAAATATTTCTCGGGTATTACCTACCCGTTAAAATATTTTCATCATTAATAGTTTGTACGAAAGAATTTTTAATTACAATCTTTATGAAAATTATATATACATATATATTTTCTTCAGATGTAATCATGGATTTAATGAGTCAATATGATATTAAACTCATTTTATTTATTGTTAGAACTAGAATATATAATCTCTGAAATATTAGTGATTACATAATCGCCATGTTCCGTGAAGATAAATGATTTAGAACGATTCGTAGAACGAAAATTAATCGATGTAGAACAAGGTGTAAAACGAAGATTATGCTCGAGATACAGAATGAGATAGTGAGGCATGGATTGTTGATGGTACTGGTGCTATTACTGATGGTACTGTTGGTGCCAGTGATGTTGTTGAAGCTGGTAAATTTTGCACCATATTCTCCCAATTGATTACTCGAGCGCGAAGTTCATTGACTTCTTCTATTATTCCGGGATGATTGTCGGTCGGAACGAGCGGATGAATAAGGTTTAGAATTGTAGAGATTATGTATTCGTTGCGAGCTATCCTGGAAATGAGGGTGAGAAATGGTGTTTCGGTTAGGTTTACTGGTAAGTGTTTCAGGTTCTTTGCCGAGGGTGCAGGTTGGTGGTTGGAAAGGATCGCCTTCTTCTTGTCTCCACTGGTTAAGTCGACTACGAACCCATCCGATGAATTGGGGATGGCTGATTGATTGATTCATTCTGGTGACGCTGCTTCTGGGGCTGGAGTGGGACTCCATATCGGAATCCGAGGGACTTAAACTAGTGTGAGTTCCATTGCGTACGATTAAATAAAAGATTTTTTTTTCCGATATGAAATGATTTTCGGATATCGGATGATATTCTAATTATATAGAATACCTATACATAGTACAGAAGATCCCGTAGATTACGAAGAAAAATAAGGAAACGTGTCAGATAAAGTCTACAGTAACAGATACGCTAAGATATGACTTAGCAGATACGCTAAGATATGAATTTATCTGTACACTATCTATCAATTAAGTGCAGGAAGTCGTGTCTAGACTTAGGAATGATTAGCAGGAAATTTTCCACTGGGAATGATATACAATACTTATAATATGCAGCTAAGGTCGAAGTCCAGACTTGCTAATGCATCCTAACAACTATTAGTTAGACTCACTAATGCAAGACCTGGTTCACTAGGACCAACGCTCTGATACCACCTGAAACGACCCGTCCTTATCCATCTGGACGAAGTCATCAACATTTGGTCCCATTGCGATGATCGACTCCAAGTAATGTCCTTAAAATGAGCTAATGCACAGCGGAAGACTTAATTCGTACCTGAGAATAAACATGCTTAAAAGTGTCAACCAAAAGGTTGGTGAGTTCATAGGTTTATCATAACAATAATTTCAATATATTAATAGACCACAAGATTTCATATTCATAAACGTAATACACTCGCAAGTATATGTAAAGCGTTCTAAGTGGTTGAGCACTTGGTAACCATACTTAACATTTAATCAATGTCGCATATTCCCTTTATTATGAAATCTCCCTACACCGTACCAAGTGTAGTAACGAAACGAAGTACTGTGCAACCGTTGAATGCTGGTCGTCCAGCCCGGTTGGGGTTGTCAGGCCCGATAGATCTATCAACAGGATTCGCGTTTACAATACCCATGTAAATAGTAGTTACCAAGCTACAGGGAAGTATGCAAGTGGTACAACTCAACGTAGAATGTATTTTAAGTACTTGTGTCTATTTCGTAAACATTTATAAAAGCCGCGCATGTATTCTCAGCCCAAAAATATATATTGCAAAAGCAATTAAAAAGGGAGCAAATGAAACTCACGCATATGAATATTGTAAAACAGTTAATAAAGCATTTGCATGTATTCTCAGCCCAAAAACGTAAAGAGTAAAAAGGGTAAATGATACTCACCATACTGTATTTTGTAGTAAAAATACATATAACATCATTGAACAAGTGTAAGGTTGGCCTCGAATTCACGAACCTATATCATTTATATATATATTAACACGTTGTAAACGAACAAATTTAAATATATTATTATTAGTGTTATAATTGATATTTTAAATAATTCATGTGTTTCATTATTAACTTAAATATATTTATAAAAAAAAATTATAAAATATTAATATAGTTTTATTAATTATATTTTTATATAATTAATTTTTATTGTAATTATAATAATAGTGATACGGATATTAATAATAATATAGTTTTTTTTATAAAAATAATAATGATACTAGTAATAATAAAAATGATAATAATAATAATAATAATAATAATAATAATAATAATAATAATAATAATAATAATAATAATAATAATAATAATAATAATAATAATAATAATAATAATAATAATAATAATAATAATAATCTAATAAAAATAACATTAAAACTACCTTTAGGGAAACAAGCTAAAAATAAATGTCACTGCCTGGGATCAAACTCACGACCCCTCGCTCACCCCTTTTTCCCCCAAACCATTGAACCATTTGTTAATTTCTTGTAACATCCCTCGGTTTTAATTATTTAATATATTCGAATTGTTTATCATCTTCCTCAAAATCATCTTCTTCAAATCATTATTTTCAATATCATCATCTTATTTTCGTATCATGTATACCTTAACATCATTATCATCAACACTTCATCATTTAGGTCGAGTATAATTATCATCTTAACCATGCTCATCATCGCTATACTATGTCTATCATCGTCACCTTCATAGTCAAAACAAGCCATCGAATTTTCTTGTCACAATGCTACGACTCTGGTTGTTGTCTCACCCAGAGATAGTTCATATTCAAAAGGCACACCCAATACTTCTTTTTCTATTTATTGTTCGGCCCATCAACTAAACCCAACATTATAGTCTACATAGCCCAAGTGTTATTCATTTAAGGGTTATTGGACTTAAATTATCATCTATGGCCCAATAATTTAACATAAATATGTTGCTGTACATGGAACCTAAGATTCCATGAAAACGTCATTAATCCTGCCTCCCTTATCAATTTATCAAATGTCTCGATAAAAATAAAATAATTAACAGCAGTGTTTTGTGGGGTTATCTCCCTGGTGATTGTTGACTAAAAAAAATAATAATAATAAGTTGTAACATCAATCGCCTTTATCACTAAATATCTCCACTATCATTCTCACTTATTTATGTGTTGTAGCAGTAAGGAATAGGAGGCAGAAAAAAAAATGCTATTAGGATACAGAAAGGTGCATCAGCAGGTTACCGTTTGATTAGAAACATGGAACAACGAAATATGCAGCAGTGAGTGATCGTTGGTGATGCTCAAAAAGGTGATAATATGGGTTTCGATGGTAGTGATGACAATATGGGTTCATGGTGGAGTGAGTTTGTAAGGTAATAATGCAAGTGGGTATGGGTTTGTTCGATGGGGTAGTATCGGGTGGTGGTTCCTATATGTGTGTCACGAAGGTGAATGAATTAGTGAAGGTTGAAGGTTCATGATGGTGATTTTCGAATTCAAATATAAACATAACATAGTAGTAGCAGCGGTTATGTAGATAAAAATGGTTTGGGTTAGATTTGATCGAATAAGAACAAGTAACAGATAAGATAGTCTTCCTCGATGTTGCAGTTGTCGATGGTTAAACGGTGGTTTTTTCTGCGGACTGATAACAGAAACCAGAACAGCAAAATCGAGCTGTGAAGTAGCAGTAAATGGATATAAAATGATTGTGTTTGTGTATGTTGAGAAACCGGATAGTAGTGACAACAACAGTGAGCACCAGTAGCAATAATAGAGCGTTGTTAAGTGTTGTAATGGTGACGTTTTAAGCTGGGTTTTGGGTCTCTGTTAATAATAAAACAGGGAACAGATAGCAACAACATATAATTTTGGTGGTAATGGGTTATAGCAAGGGTGATAATCTGGTGATGAAAGGTGGTTGTGGGTGGTGTTTTAAAGTGGCGATGATTTCAAGTTGATGATGGCGGTTACGATGGAGAGTGGTAGTAGTTAGATGGTTCTCGAGGATGTACGAGGGTGGTGTGTGATTTGTAAATGAGAAAGGTGATGCAAAAATGGTTGTAAAAGTTGTTTGAAACAGAAAAACAGAATAGAAGTGGGTTTTTGTTTGGGGGTTTACGAATACACAGAGAAAGAAGAAGGTAGAGAGGGAGAGTTAGTCTTCATCTATATGTATATTTACTAACTATATGTATATATATATATATATATATATATATATATATATATATATATATATATATATATATATATATATATATATATATATTATAGATAATGGGATAGTGGGACAAACAAGACAAACACAGTGCACAAATATAAATCCCGTGAATCTAATTTAGTTTTATGTTACCGACAGTTTTGTGGGGATTATTTCGTACTCCGTTGTTCATCAATGACGGATAAAAGTACACAGAAAAATCCTAAATTTTTATATTAAGTAACATCATTTAATTTGATCATAAAAACAGTCATTGATTGTTTAAAATACTAAATAAAAATTTAATCAACTGTCTGCACTCGACCCCAGGTAAAATATAAAAAAAATTTCTAAAATTTAACAAATAGTTCGTAAATACATTTTTAATAAGCCTAAAATTTATATTACTCACTTTCGGATCATCGTTTATTTTAAAATCATATAAGTTCGAATTAAACTTCTCTAAATAATAATCGAAACGTCAAACGAGTAATACAATCAATAAATCATTATTTTAAGTTATTATATATACATATATTTAAATATTTATATTTATATGTATATATATACACATTTATTAACAAATAATGGTTCGTGAATCGTCGAAACTGGTCGAGGTATGAAACAGTTCAAAATTTTTGAGACTCAACCTAACAGATTTCTCTTATCGTGTCAAGAATATTAAATCGTATCGAGAGTTTCATTTAAAATTAGTCGGAAATTTCCGGGTCGTGACATTACTATACCCGCGTATCGACTTTTACTACTTTCCACTGTGAGTTATAGCATCCCTTTTTACTTTAACTATTTTGAGAACTGAGAATACATGCGCATTTTACATTTTACATACTAGGCACGAGTACTTAAACTTTATATATGTGTGGGTTATACAACGGCATAAACTTTCCCCTTAGCTCGGTAACGTTTAGTCATTGGTCTTTGAACCGGTGAACGCGAATCTTAGATATGGATCCATAGGGTTTGACATCCCCACTCGGGCTAGTAGCGCTAGCATTTAACGGGTGTTTAATACTTCGTAAACATACGCACTCGCCAAGTGTACTTTTAGGGGGTGATAAACGTTAAGTTAGTTACCAAGTGCCCACGGTTATACATATACTTTTCATACTGTTTTGAAACGCTGTTGAAACACTGAAATCTCGTGGCCTACCTTACATTACTGTTATACTTAAACTATAGCTCATCAACCTTTTTGTTGACGTTTTTAAGCATGTTTTTCTCAGGTGCTTAAGGTTTGCTTGCTTCTGCTGTACTAGTCATGCCTTGTAGAATTCCGCTGTACTTACTAGAGATGTCACCGCATGAAACATTTTATCTTGCATTCAAACTTTATTACTTTTGAAACGATGTATTGTAACGATTTATGGGTCACGTACTATTACTTATGCTTGCTATTCGTAGAAGCATACTTTTGGTTGTTAAACATTTGATGATTGGTTAAGACGTCATCCTTTTATGAATGCAAACGTACTTTGAAACAGCATATAGTATTTGACCTTGTAATGATCCTGTTGTTGATGATTCGTACTCGATGGTTTTGTACGGGCATCACAGATGTTAAGAGAGTTGCTTAAAATCTATTTTGAGTGCACACAAGCTCTAATATTGCTCTCTATTCATATTGTTGAGTTGTTTTATAATAATAATAATAATAAAACTGTCTCCCTAGTTATAATTTTAACTTTTTAATGTGAAACAATTGGTACAAAATTGTATGGAGCCAAGGCTCAATATGGAAGTCATAACACTTGAAAGTTTAAAAGACTATAATGTAGATATGGAAATGCAATCTATAGTAAGTAAGCAACTATAATAGTGAAGGCCATCCAATTTAATTGCTCAATTTATAGTTAACATTTTACTTGGTATATGTAACAAAAGAAGTATAATATGTGTTAATTTTGAGGATCATGTCGTTAGCATTTAGTATAATATTTGGAGTTTTTGGTTGGGACATTTGAATGCACTAGATATTTAGATGTAATAATGGTCATTTTGATTAAGGCCGAAAAATTATAAGCAGTAGAGAGTGTTAAGCAAGTGTTTGAAAATTTTAGAATATGATAGGATCGATAATCTGTCAATGAAGAAATGCTTAGTGATCAAAGGGAGTTGTTGATACAAGGTCCATATAAATTCAATTGATATGGAAGCATCCATTTGAACACAAAAACATTCAATTATTTAAACTATATGTGGCAGCATCTATTTTTAAACACTTTATTTCTAGTTAGATGTTTCTGTTACGTACTATTGGCATTGCGGTTTCAAGTATCGTAATATGCTAATGTAGATGTCAGCTATTGAAGGCTGCGTCACTAATTTAAGGCTGATATTCTAATGAGATATGTTGTTAATGTTCATGAGCACTTCAAAGTCTCCTGGTGAAGGAGCAATAGTGCATACTTTTAAATGTCTCCTGGTATATAATGACGAGTTTAGAGGTTTTTGTATTTTTGATTTGTGTTTAATTATGGCAGCAACACATGATTGTTCTGCATAATCACCTTTGTCGCTACCTTGTTTAGTATTTATTTGTGTTTTTGATTTTTTGAGTTTAATCAATAATCAATGTTTTTGTTAGGGTTGTTGATTATATTTGAATGTAAATATGGGTTTGAAAAAAATGTTGCAGGTTGGTTAGTGTGTGAAAGTTAAGGGGAAAATTAAGTTTGTTACCTTTAGGTGGAGAAGAGGTGGAGAAAAATGACCAAAATACCCTCACATAACTAGCACGTGACTGACATATAACAGATTAACTTAATGTCTGTTAGTGCGAGTGACTAAACATGTAATATTTTAAAACCACAGTGACTAAAATTGCAAGAAAAAAATCATAGTGACTAAAGTTGCAAGATATGACAAACCACTGACTATCCGTGTAATTAAGTTTTTAAAAAAAAACATGTATTGATGTTCTTAAAATTGATTACTTGGTTATTTTTGCGCTTCCGGGCTCATAAAACTACTCTTGTAATATAAATCCATGTACAAGTAAAACTTAAAATAATAATATGTTTTTGACAGTCAAAGATGTAGCAAAAAACTCCTGATTTGCATCTCGCACATATCCCTTCTTCCTCTACCTTCACATTTGTACAAAACCAAAATTCATACAATAACCTAATCTATAGCAATCAATTCAATTCTTACCCTTCAACGGGCCGCTTGCCATACGGATCCGATACCGAACTTTCAAAACTTGATATACGATGATTACGATGAGCGTTAGAAGTTGAATCACCAAAAGCCCATGTGCTAGGCGAATCACCAGCCGCATCGGTAGTTGTTGTCGTATACTTGGACGAACTAGAATTCGTCTTGCTCGAAATTCCCTCTGTATTCGATGAACTAGAGTGTCTACGTGGTCGACTTTTTGTGTTTTGATATCCGGGTTTCGTTGGTTCATCTAGTGAACCTGACTTCTTGGAAAGCATTGCGACCACCTGGCGCATGGTGGGTCGTAGCTTTGGGTCAGATTGGGTGCATAGTAACCCAATTTGGGTACACGTTGCCACCTGATCAGGTTCAGCTGGCGTGGCTAGCGTTGAATCCACGATTTCTGCCCCTTTTCCCTTCTCATATAGCTTAAACGCCTGAAAACATTACGATGGCTTAAGCTACCGATGAGTTTTTTTTACTGTGTTTGACTATTAAAGTAAAAATGTAATCAGTTTGACTTAGAAATGATATGATTAAAGATGAAATATTACCCAATCAAGTAGACTTTCGCACTCTGGATCGAGATTGAATGTAGAATTCTTTTGACCACTTATGAGCTCTAAAACGACAACACCGTAACTATATACATCAGCCTTCACTGATAAATTCCCATGCAACAGATACTCTGGAGCCATATACCCACTGCATGTAATAGAGATTAATTAAAGGCCAAAGGAAACATATGCTATATGCTCCTATAATTGAGAAAACTGTCTTTTACTGCGCACAAGTCCCAAGTTGACCTTTACTGTTAAACATATGTGGTAAACGGATGAGGTTTTCCATGTTCAAGTCACCCGGGAAGGGCTATTATTTTACACAGACGTATGCGACCTAACTAAGTTATCATGTGACCAATGGCCACCCCAGATGTAACGCTAGTGACGTTTGAACCTAAGACTTCTCGTGAGGATATGATGTTGCGCACTACTAGACTATCTTTTTGATAAGTTTTTTTTTTTAAGTTTTTTATTTTATTATGTTTTTTTTTATAAAAAGAGCATTCATATTTGATATAGCCTAGCACGTTAGCACATATAGAAAATCGTAACTACTAGACTATTTTGTGATTGTTTATGTTTTGATGCATATATTTTCTAAAAGGTATTAACTTGTTTGGAGTATGTTTTGATGCATACGGCTAAACGGATGAGGTTTTCTCTCAGGTTACCAGGGAGGACGCGTATTTTACTAAGATGTATGCGACCTAACCAAGTAATCCTATGAGCGTTTATGTCCCTTTAATTTAACTAGTTGCTGAACATAAGACGACTTCTTGTAACGGTTTATGTTTTGATGAATATATTTGCTAAAATGTCTAATAATTAACTTGTTTGTAGTTATTGGTTTGAAGGAATAGAAACATAAGTTTAGTGAAAACGTACTTGGTACCAGCTACACGGGTGTTAACATGAGTTTTATCTTCAGGATAGAGCCTAGCCATGCCAAAATCAGCAATTTTGGGTCTCCATTTTTTGTCTAATAAGATATTGCTGGCTTTTATATCTCTGTGAATGATGCGCTCGTGTGAGTCTTCATGAAGATAAAGCAGCCCTTGTGCAACACCAACTATTATTGAATATCTCTTCTTCCAGTCCAATACATCCCGCTTTGCAGATTCTAACAAATTAGGATAAAGTAAAAAAACATCATTGCTATAGCTACTAATGAAACAGCACCAACGGATATAATAACAAAAAAAAAATTATGAGTTAGGGAACATACTAAAAAGAAGCTTGTCGAGGCTCTCGTTATGTACGTATTCATATACCAAAACCTTCTCAGGGAATGCACAATAACCAAACAAGCTCACAACGTTACGATGTTGTATGCACGCTAATAATTTGGCTTCATTACTGAATTCCCTTTTTCCTTGCTTTGAAGTCTCTGATAACTTCTTAACAGCAATCTCCCTGCCATCATCCAACTTTCCCTACAATTACAAAGTGCCCATTTCATTTCAATTATACATATAATTCTCAAATATTGGTCATTTCATCATCATGAAATATTGACTTTTTAAGTTATGCAAGTCAACTGATGGGAAAATAATTCACAACGGGCAATCTACAAAGCGGAAACAAACCCGTTTGACAAGCATTTCCCGACCCGTATGAACCCGTGAGGAAACTAACAAACAAGCTATATCAAATCCAACCCAAATCTGTCCCAATTCAGTAGCAAATAAACTAATAACGAATAATCAAGCACACACAATACACACGAGACTTTTTACGTGGAAAACCTCTCAAAATCGAGAGTAAAAACCACGGGACTCGTAAGCCACTTAAATTCCACTATCATCAACAAAGAGAACAATACAATAGGTCTTCTCTAGATCATATAGAGTATACAACATCATCATACTCTTGAACTACAACAATCAACAAGTATATGAACAACCTAAAAAGACAAAAGAGGAATTATCTCACCCAAAAATCTGCTCTCTGTTCCAGCAGCAAGAACACGACCTACAGACCTTATTAGACGAATTCAACGGTTGAAAATGTTGGCACTGATGTCAGGAAGACACAGTCCAAAAATTGTGAAGATTCAACGGTCGGATCTCCGGGGATCGAAGGTTTTCTGGCCTGCTGTCACTGTAGACGGGAATTGGGGTTTTGACTCTTTTTCTTGATCTCTCTTGCACTCTTGATCATGAAAACAGCTGCAACTTGATGTTTTAAGATGCCCTCCTATGCTTGACCAAGTCAACCAAGCAATGGGCCTAATTTTGTTGGGCTTGGGCTTGTTAATACTTACTCATATTTGGAAACCCAATAACAAAACCCAACAAATCTCCCCCTTTCCAATTATGAGGAAGGAATCGCCATCCCGGCGATCGAGCAACATACCTTGAGCTTCTCACTTGCTAAAGCCTTTGTGAACATGTCGGAACCATTATCATCGGTGTGAACTTTATCAAGTTCAAACGAACCATCTTCAAGACGTTCTCTAATCCAATGATACCGCACATCTATATGTTTTGTCCACTTATGATACATAGAATTTCTAGCCAAATGAATCGCACTCTCATTATCACAAAGAACCACATATCGTGATTGCTTAAACCCAAGGTCTTGTAGAAACCTTTTCATCCACAATAGTTCTTTGCACGCTTCTGTTGCTGCCATATATTCAGCCTCGGTCGTAGACAATGCAACACACTTTTGTAACCTTGATTGCCATGAAACTGCTCCCCCTGCGAAAGTCATCAAATATCCAGAAGTGGATTTCATGTTATCTTTGTTTCCTGCCATATCTGAGTCTGTATAACCAACAAGCATCGGCTCTCCATTTCCGAATGTGATACCTAACTTTGAAGTACCTCGTAAGTATCTCATAATCCATTTAACCGCTTCCCAATGCTTCTTACCCGGATTTGACATAAACCGACTAACAACACTTACCGCATGAGCTATATCAGGCCTAGTACACACCATAGCATACATCAAGCTACCAACTGCTGACGCATATGGAACTATATCCATCTCCTCAACATCCTCCTTTGAAGTAGGACAATCTCTTTCTGTTAGCTTAAAGTTGTTTGTAAGAGGGGAACTAACCACTTTAGCATTCTTCATGTTGAATCTACTTAGCACCTTTTCAATGTATTGCTCTTGTGATATATGTAACGTCTTAGCACCTCTATCTCTAGAAATCCGAATGCCAAGAATCTGTTTTGCTGGCCCCAAGTCTTTCATAGCAAAAGACTTGCTCAATTCTCGCTTCAACTGCGCAATTCTTTTAATATTTTTACCAACAATCAACATATCATCAACGTATAACAACAATATGATGAAATCATCATCACCAAACCTCTGAAAGAAAATACAATGATCTGAAGTTGTCTTTCGGTAGCCTTGCTTTCCTATAACCGACTCAAACTTCTTATACCACTGTCTCGGTGCTTGCTTCAACCCATATAAACTTTTCTGAAGTCTACAAACATAATTTTCTTTACCCTTAACCCGAAAACCTTCAGGTTGCATCATGTAGATTTCCTTATCCAAATCACCGTGAAGAAAAGCAGTCTTGACATCCATCTGTTCAACCTCAAGATCAAGACTAGCAGCTAATCCAAGAACCACTCGAATAGATCCCATCTTCACAACCGGTGAGAAAATCTCATCAAAATCAATACCCTTTTTCTGGCTGAATCCTTTAACGACTAACCTAGCTTTGTACCTTGGTTGTGAAGTAAGCTCATCTGTCTTCACTTTGAATACCCATTTGTTTCTCAAAGCTCTCTTGCCTTTAGGTAACTTCACCAGCTCATAAGTATTGTTCTCATGCAAGGAATTCATCTCATCTTGCATAGCTTCACCCCACTCTTTCTTATGCTCATCTTTCATTGCTTCTGAATAACATTCTGGCTCTCCCCCATCAGTAACTAATACATACTCATCAGCAGAATATCTAACAGAAGGATGACGGTCTCGGGTAGACCGCCTAAGTGGGACAAATGGGGGCACATCTGGTACTGGAATCTCTACCTGCTCCGGAGCATAATCATCATCAGTACCATGTTCATCATTATGAACATCATCTCCAACATGTTGTGGAGTAACTGGATCCAAATCAACAAGATCAGCACTAGGTTGAGGAACTGAATCTGCCTTATCAACATCTTTTAACATCTGATCTTCTGTAAATACAACATCTCGGCTTCGTACGAGTTTCTTCTGAACTGGATCATATAACCTGTACCCAAAATCATCTTCACCATAGCCGAGGAATACACATGGCTTAGTCTTCATATCAAGCTTTGACCTCTCATCTTTGGGAACATGAACAAAAGCTTTACATCCAAAAACTCGTAAATGGCGGTAAGAAACATCTTTGCCGCTCCAAACCCTGTTAGGAACATCAAAACGCAAAGGAACACAAGGGGTTAGATTAATAATATGAACTGCCGTATTTAAAGCCTCACCCCAAAAGGAATCGGACAACCATGCATGTGAAAGCAAACATCTAACTCTCTCAACCAAAGTTCTGTTCATCCTCTCTGCTAAGCCATTCAACTGAGGTGTCTTTGGTGGAGTCTTTTGATGCCGAATACCATTCTCCTTACAGTAAGCATCAAATCTACCAATGTATTCACCGCCATTATCAGTCCGAATACACTTGAGTTTCTTTCCCGTTTGCCTTTCAACTAGTGTATGAAATTCTTTAAACTTTTCAAATACTTGATCCTTTGACTTTAAGGTATAAACCCACACCTTCCTGGAATGATCATCGATGAATGTAACAAAGTAGGAACATCCACCGAGTGTCCTAGTCTTCATAGGCCCACAAACATCCGAATGAACTAGATCAAGTACGTTCTCCATTCGAAAAGGAGAATGACTCTTAAACGCAACTCTGGTCTGTTTCCCTGCCAAACAGTGAGAACACTTACTCAAATCAATACCACTAACACCCGACAACACATTCTTCTTGAACAAGATAGACATCCCCTTTTCACTCATGTGGCCAAGTCTTTTATGCCACAACTCAGTAGAATCAACATTGTCCACTGCGTTAACAATGTTCTGGATGATCTTCGGACGCGTGATGTATAATCTTGAGTCTTTCTTGCCTCTTCCCACTATCATAGAACCAAGAGTTAGTTTCCAAATACCATTACCAAAACCGTTATAATAACCATCATCATCAAGAATGCCTGTTGAAATAACATTAAGTCTCATATCCGGAACATGTTTTACATTATGCAAAACTAACTCCATTCCCGTGTCAAATTTCAAACAAACATCTCTAATACCAACGATCTTTGATAACCCGGCATTACCCATCCTAGCAAATCCATAGTCACCTGGAGTGTAAGATGAGAAGTGATCTCTACAAATTGCAACATGACATGTAGCACCACTATCAACAATCCAACTCGTGTCATCATGAGTAAGATTGATCATATCATAATCAATACAAACAAAGAACTCATCTGTGATAGCGTTAACTTCAACCTTATCATCATCACCACCATCACTTTTCTTTTGTTTATTCTTGTCATATGCCTTTTTCTTCTCATTCTTCAACTTTGGACAATACCACTTTGTGTGCCCCTTTTCATGACAATTATAACACTCAACGTTAGCAAATTTGCCTTTGCGTGAGCTGCTACGATGATTGCCTCTTTTACCCTGACCTCTACTATGACTTCTCCCCCGCGTTTCTGTGACCAAGATATCTGACTGTGAAGAGGAACCTTGTGACTTTCTTCTCATCTCTTCATTCAAAATACTACCCTTAGCCAATTCCATGGTGATAGTACCATTCGGTGCAGAGTTGGACAAAGATGTCCTAAAAGTCTCCCAAGAGTCCGGTAATGTACCAAGTAACCAGAGACCCTGAATCTCATCCTCAAACTTGATACCCATACCTGCAAGCTGATTTATAATACCCTGATATGCATTTAGGTGATCTGTAATAGGAGTCCCATCATGATACTTCAAAGCCATCATCTGCTTAATTAAGAACAACTTGTTATTCCCAGTCTTTCGTTCATATAACTGCTCAAGCTTTTTCCATAAGGCTTTAGCATCAGTCTCCCCAGTAATATGATTCACAACATTATCATCAACCCACTGCCGAATATACCCACATACTTGTCTATGCAAAATTTTCCATTGAGCATCAGATTTTTCCTCAGGTTTATCCTCAGTAAAAACAGGCAAATAATAATCTTTCACATAAAGAAGATCCTCCATTTTACCTTTCCAAACATGATAATTTGAACCATTTAAACTAATCATTTTACTTGTATTAGCTTCCATCTTTCACACAAGTCAAATCAAATAACCTAGCTCTAGATACCAATTTGATGGGAAAATAATTCACAACGGGCAATCTACAAAGCGGAAACAAACCCGTTTGACAAGCATTTCCCGACCCGTATGAGCCCGTGAGGAAACTAACAAACAAGCTATATCAAATCCAACCCAAATCTGTCCCAATTCAGTAGCAAATAAACTAATAACGAATAATCAAGCACACACAATACACACGAGACTTTTTACGTGGAAAACCTCTCAAAATCGAGAGTAAAAACCACGGGACTCGTAAGCCACTTAAATTCCACTATCATCAACAAAGAGAACAATACAATAGGTCTTCTCTAGATCATATAGAGGTATACAACATCATCATACTCTTGAACTACAACAATCAACAAGTATATGAACAACCTAAAAAGACAAAAGAGGAATTATCTCACCCAAAAATCTGCTCTCTGTTCCAGCAGCAAGAACACGACCTACAGACCTTATTAGACGAATTCAACGGTTGAAAATGTTGGCACTGATGTCAGGAAGACACAGTCCAAAAATTGTGAAGATTCAACGGTCGGATCTCCGGGGATCGAAGGTTTTCTGGCCTGCTGTCACTGTAGACGGGAATTGGGGTTTTGACTCTTTTTCTTGATCTCTCTTGCACTCTTGATCATGAAAACAGCTGCAACTTGATGTTTTAAGATGCCCTCCTATGCTTGACCAAGTCAACCAAGCAATGGGCCTAATTTTGTTGGGCTTGGGCTTGTTAATACTTACTCATATTTGGAAACCCAATAACAAAACCCAACATCAACTGGATAAAACTTCTTATTCACTTTGATAATTGAAGGTTAAATATTGGTCATTTCATCATCATTGCTATAGCCTGAAACTCTAAATGATAAAAAACCATCTCCGTTTACCCGTTTCGTTATAATGACCGTCTCGACTCATAAACCAATATTAATTAATTGATATTAATATTAATATTATCATTAATCATTAATTGAAGTTGAATTTGAAATTCACAAACACACAATTCGATACAGTAAGTAAAGATACACACCATCACAAAACATAAGGATCAGAAAATAGAGATAATAATTAGTAATAATAATCAAACCTTGTAAACAGGACCAAAACCTCCTTGACCAAGCTTAATTTCAAAATTTTTTGTAGCATTAATTATGGATTGAAATGTAAATATCTTCTGTTCTTGAGGAACAACATCAGTTGCCGCCAGATCTTTACCTTCTGAAATCAATTGCAAAACCCATAGCAATTAGCTATAAAGACACCAAGTAGCTAAAAGATGAATTTCATAAACACATAAAAATGTAAACTTTGATGCTATTTTCAAATGGGTATTAAATAAAGATTATATTACCTGTGCGACTAGAGTTGCAGGGTTTTATGAGCTCACCAAAAAAGTTTTTAAATTTGATCATGCTGTTTATCCTAAAATATCTAACTTGAATATGACTCCATGAATTAAGAAGAAGAAAAAAATGAACAAAAAAATTAAAGGTGTAATTGATTTGATCTTTAAAGATGATGAAATTTGACGATTGACCACAAACAAGAATGCCAGCTACCTTTTTAGAAGTTAAGAGTGTCAGGAATTTGACAATTAAATTAAATATAATTAAACAAGATCCTTCAACGTACAAGACTTTTTCAATATTAGTTTGCAACAACTTGGACTCTTTATTAATCGGGTATCAAAACATTAATGGTAACTAGGGATGTCAATGGTCACCTGATTCGGTGGATATTCACCCTATCCATCCGATTTTAATCGATATGGATGAACTTAAATGAATATGGATACGGATATGGATAAACTTAAATGAATATGAATATGGATATGGATATGGATGAAAAAGTATCATCCATGGATATATCCATTAAAACCCGAAATACATATATTAATACATAAATATAGATATATAATAAATGCATTTATTGTTACACATACATTTTGCTTTCAACCATATAATAAATTAACTATGATATTTTATAATAAAACACCTATATCTAACAAGATAAACATACAAATTACACATTTAATTTGTCATAATCTATGTTTAATGGTAAATTCAACAAATTGTGTTTTATTTTCGACAAAAAAGTACACGTTTTTGTAGATATTCGAAAATATTATAACAGTTTTTGAATATCCAACGGATATCCATTAACCCGCTTAATCCAATGGATATGGATATGGATGGATGAACTAAAATTAAATGGATATGGATATGGATGAACAAAAACTAAATTGATATGGATATGGATACGACACCACTCGATCCATATCCGATCTATTGCCATCCCTAATGGTAACTATATTAGATGGCGTTTCGAATTGCGATTTGATTGTGATATTTTACTTATTTTGTCTTTAAAACCTAAAAATTTAGATAATAGTGTTTAGCAAACATTTTGTTAAAATCGATTATTTGTGTTATAGACTTATAGGACCATAAAAACGTAATTTTGAAGAAGCTACTCCACACCTAGTGCAAAAAAACACTGTTTTTAATTATCACATTTCTACCCTATATACCCTTTGTTTTTATTCAATAAATGGGCTATTGGCTGACGTTTTATTTTTCTTTTTACAAATTTAATATACACGTTGACCAACGCTGAAATTTTCCAAAACAAATGAATACTCCTCTTATTTCTTTGTATTGTTTTTCTTATTTAATTTAATTAAAGTTATAAGAGCACTCGGTGTCCACTACAAAATCGACCGTCCCCCCTAAATCGACGTCGGGATCGACGGTCGGTCGACACCGGCACGGCGTCGATCCCGCTGTCGATTTCCTGCCTCCAAAAGTCGACAGTGAGTTCCAACGGCTGAATTGTTTGAAATTTTAAAAAACTAGCCGTTTAACGGCTAGTTTTGGTATTTTTTTTTTCTTTTTTTTACTTTATAAATAACACTACATTTTATCATTTTAACACACACACTCATTATTCACCTTTCACCACATTTTATCTTTATTCATCAATTTTTTTTTATCTTTTTTTCCAAAATATGTCGTCGTCTTCGAGTACTTCCGGCGACTCGTTCACAAACTATACACTAAACGTACTTGAAAATTTATCCGGTGAAGAAGAAGTTAACTCACGTCGTTATATACGTCGAAATCATTATGAAGCACATGATCGTTTGATGGACGATTATTTTAACGAGGGTTGCAAATATTCGGCTGATAATTTCAAACGAAGATTTCGAATGCGGCGACGTGTTTTGTTCAACTCAATGCTTAATGAGGAAATGCCTGACGTTCCTTATCAAATAAACGGGGTTCATTATAGCAGGGGGTATTATTTAGCTGACGGTATTTACCCAACTTGGGCGGCATTTGTTAAGGGATTTTCAAGTGCCGTTGACGAAAAACGTACTTTCTTTACAAAGAAACAAGCGAGCGCTTGTAGTGATCCGAACTTTTCCATGTTTATATATATATTAAATGAAATTGTTATTTACATGATTAAGTGTTTCCAACATGTTAAGCAATCAAACATGTTAAGACTTGATTAATTGAAATAGGTTTCATATAGACAATTGACCACCCAAGTTGACCGGTGATTCACGAACGTTAAAACTTGTAAAAACTATACGATGACATATATATGGTTATATATATAGTTAACATGATTTTATTATAAGTATGTATCTCATTAGGTATTTTAACAATGAGTTATATACATAAAAATGAGACTATTAATTTAAGAAACTCGAAAACGATATATATAACGATTATCGTTATAACAACGTCTTACTAGGTACATATGAATCATATTAAGATATTGATACACTTGGTTAATTATGTTAAATGATAAGTAAATATATTATTAAGTGTATTAACAATGAAATACATATGTAAAAATAAGACTACTAACTTAATGATTTCGAAACGAGACATATATGTAACGATTATCGTTGTAACGAAATTTAACTGTATATATATCATACTAAGATATATTATATATCATAATATCATGATAATATAACAATTTAACATCTCATTTGTTATAATAAACAATGGGTTAACAACATTCAACAAGATCGTTAACCTAAAGGTTTCAAAACAACATTTACATGTAACGACTAACGATGACTTAACGACTCAGTTAAAATGTATATACATGTAGTGTTTTAATATGTATTCATACACTTTTGAAAGACTTCAAGACACTTATCAAAATACTTCTACTTAACAAAAATGCTTACAATTACATCCTCGTTCAGTTTCATCAACAATTCTACTCAGATGCACCCGTATTCGTACTCGTACAATACACGGCTTTTAGATGTATGTACTATTCGTATATACACTCCAATGATCAGCTCTTAGCAGCCCATGTGAGTCACCTAACACATGTGGAAACCATCATTTGGCAACTAGCATGAAATATCTCATAAAATTACAAAAATATGAGTAATCATTCATGACTTATTTACATGAAAACAAAATTACATATCCTTTATATCTAATCCATACACCAACGACCAAAAACACCTACAAACACTTTCATTCTTCAATTTTCTTCATCTAATTGATCTCTCTCAAGTTCTATCTTCAAGTTCTAAGTGTTCTTCATAAATTCCAAAAGTTCTAGTTTCATAAAATTAAGAATACTTCCAAGATTGCAAGTTTACTTCCAAGTTTTCTAAATCCATTCCAAGTAATCATCCAAGATCAAGAAACCTTTGTTACTTACAGTAGGTTATCTTTCTAATACAAGGTAATAATCATATTCAAACCTTAATTCAATTTCTATAACTATAACAATCTTATTTCGAGTGGAAATCTTACTTGAAATTGTTTTCGTGTCATGTTTCTGCTTCAAGAACTTTCAAGCCATCCAAGGATCCTTTGAAGCTAGATCTATTTTTCTCATTTCCAGTAGGTTTATCCAAGGAACTTGAGGTAGTAATGATGTTCTGTAACAACCCAAACCAACCACCGACTAAACCTCGTTAAATTTTAGCTAAAAAAAAATTTTGCTGGATGACAGGTTGCGCGCCGCGCGGACACCCTTGCGCGCCGCGCAAAAAGGGGCTGTCCCCGGTGCGCTTTAATGCGAAAAAGATGAGCGACTTCCCGACACATTTAGCCAAAACGCTTTTAACCGTACATTAATATATGTAAAACTAGCACATAACTAAGGTTTGAGCGAGTTTTACAAAGTGGGGCCCACACGTGCCCAAAACGCCGCTAAGTGTAAAAATACAAATTTAATACAATTTAGAGTTTCGACCACAAAAAGTTTAATTGCCAAACGACACAACGAGCATGGTGTTTGGGGTTAAACTACCCAAGTCTCGGTCAAACTCCAAGCCAAAGCCAAAAGCGCTTCCTAATCATCAAAGCGGGAAACTTAATCCAAGGTAATGCCCTTACCCTTATCCACACACGAACCTATAAAAAGGTAAACAACGAGAGGGTAAGCAAAGCTTAGTGAGCAAAATAATTATACATATACATATATAATCTACCTACTTGCATCACTTACACAACATCATACTCGGTTTAACATTTCGACAATCATACAACAATATTATGCATATACCATAGACCGCAAATCCACGAGTAGCTAATAATACAATAGCATACGATTCATAATTAAATACATTCAATACCTAATTCACGCAACCTTGGTTAACCAATTCGAACAAGGGAAACGGTACTTACAAGACCGTTGGAGTTCATAACATCCACTAGTGTTACTTACACACCGCGTAATCACTAATCCCCCGGGTGATGTCTTGAACACCGCGACTAACTCACCCTTACGACAATGTGGCGTCTTAAACACCGCGACGAATCCACACTTCATTCAATACAATGAGTGGTGTCTTAAACACCGCGACAATTCCACTCCCATGACAATGTGGTGTCTTAAACACCGCGACAATACCACATGTCAATTAAACAATGAGTAGTGTCTTAAACACCGCGACAATACCACTCGTCAAACATACAATGAGTAGTGTCTTAAACACCGCGACAATACTACTCGTTACCTAGAATGTGGTGTCTTAAACACCGCGACAATACCACATTCGTACACACAAATAAATACATTATATACGTACACGCATAATTATTCCACTCACCTTAGCGCCAAGATGATGATTATGCACTTCCGATCTTCAAAGCAATCGTACCTAATACATAAGTACACATTCAATTACGCAACTAGTGGAATTAACCACAATACTTACACTTGAGCATTTAATGACCCAATATGCATTAAATAGCTCGACTATACCAAAACCGCCCATAAATGGCCAAGACTCAACTAACATCAATAAAGCTAGTAGATTAAAGTCTATTAACTTCAACTAGCATAAACTTAGGGTATTTCATGCCCATTTCACCCCATTAGGTCAACCTTGACTCATTTGACCCATTTTCAAGTTTTTCATCATTTATAAGAGTGCTAATGACTAGCAACTCGATTCAACACTTACAAAACCTCAAACACATGAATAAACCCTAGGTTAACACCCTTTGGGTCATCTTTTACCAATTTAACCCAAACTAGGTCAACATTACCCATCTTGACCCATTTTAATACTTAACCCTAAAATTGGGTCAACTTCACCAAAAACCCTAACTCTTAACATTTAAGGTCTTCATACACATTTAATCACTAGGTTCCAACACAAAACACTAACATTAACCAACATTGGTCCATTTTGACCCATTTGACCTAATAAAAGTCAATACACTCATTTTGGGTCATCTATACCCAAATAGCACCCATTTATACATCAAGCAAGTGTTCTAACCAATTATTAGCCAATTAGGGTTTCTTAACATCAATTAACACTTTTAAAACCCTAGCTAACCCATTATTGAGTCTACATGACCCAATTTACCCAAAACACCCAATTTACCTAGAAATGGGTCTTAGTGTTCATCTTCAACACAAACCCTAACCCATACACAAAATCAAAACAAGAAATGGAAGTTAAGGCATACCACAACTATCAAAATGTAGCAAATGACGAGATGAACAACTTTAAAGCTTGCGATTAAACCCGAAACGAACTCCTTCTCCTTCAAAATGAGCTTCCTCTCTCAACAATCAACTCTCTCTCTCTAGAGTGAATGGGAGAAGATAAGGTTGGTGAACAAGGGAGTAATTGAACTCCCAAACTACTGATCCAAGCATTAAATCCGGCCTTGAAGTGAATTTACCGAAATGCCCATCGTTTAAATTAAATAAAACGAGGAGAGCTGTCACCAGCGTTTTGCGCGGCGCGCCCTCCCTTTGCGCGGCGCGCAACCCCCTGTTTCCAGCTACTTTTCCATTTTAAACTACATAACAAACTCCACAACCCGGTTTACTATTTAAGCATTATATATAATATAATTACACGGGTCTTACAACTCTCCCCCACTTAGAATCGATCACGTCCTCGTGATCCATGTCACTTAACCACCCGGAACCACGCTCTATGGTACTTAACAAACGTTACGATCCGATTTCCATCACAAAATGTATTAACCCACCGGTTGACCCAAAAGTAAATACACATTTGCACGCATCCCAAAACGTGCAATACACACAATATCCGAAGTCTATAACGATAACTCAGAATACGCGAGAATGCCACGTACCCTTAGCGTACCCTTACCTGGTACAATGCTAAAACAACCAAAATTTCAACCCAAGGTCAACAACCCAAACGATGAAGACCGGACAAAAGAGAATCCTTACGGATAACACCTATTACTTAACATTCTTAGTAGCGCGCAACCACGACTAGTTCACAACTATCGTAAAATCGTAAGCAAGCGACCAAAAACCGCTGATGTCGAAAACGACTATTACTCACCACCATGTGCACAAAACGGCTAAGTGCACAATATACACGGGCAATTAACATTATAAACCTACGAGTAACGGTTCTTTCCGAAAACCGCTCACCACCAACCACAACCAAGAGTGGTTAACGAAGAGCTAATCCTCCCGGATATCACTCATCACCTATTACTAGTCAAACGCGGTCAACCTAGAGATAACCCCAAATAAATACTTACATGTAACCATCTCGTAATACACAATAATGGCTATTGTGTAACTATCACTCAAAGTATACGATAATGAGGCATCGTGCCCTTTCTCAAAGTCCCATTATGCCATTTCCAAGGTAACCAAACGGCTAACACAATCGAGCCAAAAACAACCCATATTGCGCATAGGCGCAACAATAATCCCCTAGAAGAGAATCCGGTACGCACATCCCTTAACCGAGGGACCTTACCTTACTCGTCGAATACATCAATTATCTCCCAAGGAGATTTTCCACATTACCACCTTGGTGGTAACTTGAACCCAAAACCATAAACACAATTTATTCCAAATTGTACTTTTGCCACCGTCGACCAATGTAGGTCTCAACACTAGCTTCGTATCCATACGAACGTCATCCAAAATAACATTACAATAGAGCACCTTCGTGCGAGAGTATAACTCCCCCACTTAGGACTCTGTTCCGTAACCACATCGTGGAATAATAGCATCCCGTGGGAGGTCCACTTATCCACATACACCATCGATGTCCTCATTGGTCATAGTTCTCGAATTCTCGTGAATTCATCCTTAACAATAAATCCCGACGATAAACACATATTCGCGTTCGCAGAAAGAGTGACCACTAACCTAACAACTAATTCGCCAAATCGCATTATCGTAATTCCTATAAGAGAGACGAGGTTCACCCGTCTTGCATCTCTTAATACGCACGTCACCAAAACCTTGCTCCAACCCCGAGCATACGAAGGAATTTAACCTAACCTTAAACTCTTTAAACGTAGAGTTTACCACGATATACACAACCTTGCACTTGCAATAATCCCATTGCTATAGCTCATCAATTTTCCACACGAAGACGAACACGCCCTAACATCCAAAACCAAAGCCCGTCTCCATGGCTTAGTAGAAAACATTTCCCAAACATTAAGGAATGCTTGGTTGCACCAAGTCTTACGCCCTGCGGTCGACGATCCCAATTCCAACGTAGGGTAATTCCGTTAGGAATGCTACCCGTAACAATACCACGTATTTACACTAATGCATTCGCCCCTCAAGTCGCATTCACATGAGTCAATGACTCAAACGCTACCCTAGTGCGCTGTCATCTTATCACTAGCCCCGCGCCCGTAAGGGTACGGTTAAAATATACGTTCGCTTAAAACTTATTAGGTTTGGTAATGAGATCTAGGTCTCAATTTCATAACCGAATACATTGGCACACAACATCAATAATAGTAAGGCATATTTGCATCCAGATGTGAAGGTACCTGAAACAACATCGCTCGGTGCTTCACCACCCATCGAATACTCGCGCTCTAACCTCTTAACCCGATCGGCAAACACTTCCGAACACTCTGACTTTCGATGTCCCTCCTCCTGGCAAGCAAAGCACTTGATCGTGCTCAAAGGTGTACCCGTACAATCCCGTGCCAAATGGCCTCGTCCTCCACACTTAAAACACGTAAGCACCCAACCTCCAAACCTCCTAGTCTGATTACTAGCTAAATCGGGACACTCAGACCTTTGGTGCCCTTCCTTCCAACAATAAAAACATACAGTTTTACCCGACGGACAATCGCGAGACTTATGTCCCCGTTGCCCACAATTGTAACACTTAGACCCACCGGAGCCCGTTACTACCTTCCTCATGCTACTAGACGCCTCATTTACACTTCTACCTTGATCATTGAGCAACTCGGGACACTCCGACCTTCGGTGTCCCTCTTTATGGCAATGGTAGCACATTCTATTTTCGTTTCTCGGCAACGTGCGCTCCCATATCTTGTGGCCCCTAACACCACAATTGAAACATCTAGATGTGTAACTTCCCTTGTTCTTCTTTTTCACATACTCTACGCCTTCAGGCGTACCTCTTTTCCTTTTACCCGAAGTACCATGTGGCTCTAGCCTTGCATGTACATCTTCGTCACCCCTACCTCGAGGTTTAGGAAACCTCTTCTCAAACTCTTCCCTTACGACCTTCGTCACTTGGTCTCGGACCATTTCGGTTACCCGTCCTTCGATTGACTCTTTGACTACTTGGCCAACTCCGTTGGCGACACCCGAGACACATTGTTCAATCGCGGCTTCAACCATTACCGCTAATTCGTTCTTCTTTTCATTAGTAGACCCTTCCATTCCGTATTCATCTTCCATCTTCATTCTTAAGAAACAAAATAGATTAACCAATGAAACGAAAAGATATAACACGTATGTATATATATACATATATATATATACATATGCCACACTACCCCATCTTGCTTAACAATCGTCGTACATCGCTTGTTTGACACGATTTGCACCCGTAGTAAGGGTAGCTAATCATTACTACGCGAGCACGTCGCGTTAACTCGCTAGTACAACGTCCATTTCGCTTGATGATCGCTACACAACACAAACAAATAACGCATGATTAGTTCATATAATCTATGTGCTAACCAAGTCCCGGTCCGACCCAAAGTCCTACAAGTCCCGCACAATGCACACACAAAAGTCTAAGTCTAGGCGCCTATCTCAAGTCACCTAAATCCCTTAGACCATGCTCTGATACCACTTGTAACAACCCAAACCAACCACCGACTAAACCTCGTTAAATTTTAGCTAAAAAAAAATTTTGCTGGATGACAGGTTGCGCGCCGCGCGGACACCCTTGCGCGCCGCGCAAAAAGGGGCTGTCCCCGGTGCGCTTTAATGCGAAAAAGATGAGCGACTTCCCGACACATTTAGCCAAAACGCTTTTAACCGTACATTAATATATGTAAAACTAGCACATAACTAAGGTTTGAGCGAGTTTTACAAAGTGGGGCCCACACGTGCCCAAAACGCCGCTAAGTGTAAAAATACAAATTTAATACAATTTAGAGTTTCGACCACAAAAAGTTTAATTGCCAAACGACACAACGAGCATGGTGTTTGGGGTTAAACTACCCAAGTCTCGGTCAAACTCCAAGCCAAAGCCAAAAGCGCTTCCTAATCATCAAAGCGGGAAACTTAATCCAAGGTAATGCCCTTACCCTTATCCACACACGAACCTATAAAAAGGTAAACAACGAGAGGGTAAGCAAAGCTTAGTGAGCAAAATAATTATACATATACATATATAATCTACCTACTTGCATCACTTACACAACATCATACTCGGTTTAACATTTCGACAATCATACAACAATATTATGCATATACCATAGACCGCAAATCCACGAGTAGCTAATAATACAATAGCATACGATTCATAATTAAATACATTCAATACCTAATTCACGCAACCTTGGTTAACCAATTCGAACAAGGGAAACGGTACTTACAAGACCGTTGGAGTTCATAACATCCACTAGTGTTACTTACACACCGCGTAATCACTAATCCCCCGGGTGATGTCTTGAACACCGCGACTAACTCACCCTTACGACAATGTGGCGTCTTAAACACCGCGACGAATCCACACTTCATTCAATACAATGAGTGGTGTCTTAAACACCGCGACAATTCCACTCCCATGACAATGTGGTGTCTTAAACACCGCGACAATACCACATGTCAATTAAACAATGAGTAGTGTCTTAAACACCGCGACAATACCACTCGTCAAACATACAATGAGTAGTGTCTTAAACACCGCGACAATACTACTCGTTACCTAGAATGTGGTGTCTTAAACACCGCGACAATACCACATTCGTACACACAAATAAATACATTATATACGTACACGCATAATTATTCCACTCACCTTAGCGCCAAGATGATGATTATGCACTTCCGATCTTCAAAGCAATCGTACCTAATACATAAGTACACATTCAATTACACAACTAGTGGAATTAACCACAATACTTACACTTGAGCATTTAATGACCCAATATGCATTAAATAGCTCGACTATACCAAAACCGCCCATAAATGGCCAAGACTCAACTAACATCAATAAAGCTAGTAGATTAAAGTCTATTAACTTCAACTAGCATAAACTTAGGGTATTTCATGCCCATTTCACCCCATTAGGTCAACCTTGACTCATTTGACCCATTTTCAAGTTTTTCATCATTTATAAGAGTGCTAATGACTAGCAACTCGATTCAACACTTACAAAACCTCAAACACATGAATAAACCCTAGGTTAACACCCTTTGGGTCATCTTTTACCAATTTAACCCAAACTAGGTCAACATTACCCATCTTGACCCATTTTAATACTTAACCCTAAAATTGGGTCAACTTCACCAAAAACCCTAACTCTTAACATTTAAGGTCTTCATACACATTTAATCACTAGGTTCCAACACAAAACACTAACATTAACCAACATTGGTCCATTTTGACCCATTTGACCTAATAAAAGTCAATACACTCATTTTGGGTCATCTATACCCAAATAGCACCCATTTATACATCAAGCAAGTGTTCTAACCAATTATTAGCCAATTAGGGTTTCTTAACATCAATTAACACTTTTAAAACCCTAGCTAACCCATTATTGAGTCTACATGACCCAATTTACCCAAAACACCCAATTTACCTAGAAATGGGTCTTAGTGTTCATCTTCAACACAAACCCTAACCCATATACAAAATCAAAACAAGAAATGGAAGTTAAGGCATACCACAACTATCAAAATGTAGCAAATGACGAGATGAACAACTTTAAAGCTTGCGATTAAACCCGAAACGAACTCCTTCTCCTTCAAAATGAGCTTCCTCTCTCAACAATCAACTCTCTCTCTCTAGAGTGAATGGGAGAAGATAAGGTTGGTGAACAAGGGAGTAATTGAACTCCCAAACTACTGATCCAAGCATTAAATCCGGCCTTGAAGTGAATTTACCGAAATGCCCATCGTTTAAATTAAATAAAACGAGGAGAGCTGTCACCAGCGTTTTGCGCGGCGCGCCCTCCCTTTGCGCGGCGCGCAACCCCCTGTTTCCAGCTACTTTTCCATTTTAAACTACATAACAAACTCCACAACCCGGTTTACTATTTAAGCATTATATATAATATAATTACACGGGTCTTACATGTTCATAACATCATTCGATTCATACATATAAAGCTATCTTATTCGAAGGTTTAAACTTGTAATCACTAGAACATAGTTTAGTTAATTCTAAACTTGTTCGCAAATAAAAGTTAATCCTTCTAACTTGACTTTTAAAATCAACTAAATACATGTTCTATATCTATATGATATGCTAACTTAATGATTTAAAACCTGGAAACACGAAAAACACCGTAAAACCGGATTTACACCGCCGTAGTAACACCGCGGGATGTTTTGGGTTAGTTAATTAAAAACTATGATAAACTTTGATTTAAAAGTTGTTATTCTGGGAAAATGATTTTTATTATGAACGTGAAACTATATCCAAAAATTATGGTTAAACTCAAAGTGGAAGTATGTTTTCTAAAATGGTCATCTAGACGTCGTTCTTTCGACTGAAATGACTACCTTTATAAAAATGACTTGTAACTTATTTTTCTGACTATAAACCTATACTTTTTCTGTTTAGATTCATAAAATAGAGTTCAATATGAAACCATAGCAATTTGATTCACTCAAAACGGATTTAAAATGAAGAAGTTATGGGTAAAACAAGATTGGATAATTTTTCTCATTTTAGCTACGTGAAAATTGGTAACAAATCATAACTTAATCAACTTGTATTGTATATTATGTAATCTTGAGATACCATAGACACGTATACAATGTTTCGACCTATCATGTCGACACATCTATATATATTTTGGAACAACCATAAACACTCTATATGTGAATGTTGGAGTTAGCTATACAGGGTTGAGGTTGATTCCAAAATATATATAGTTTGAGTTGTGATCAATATTGAGATACGTATACACTGGGTCATGGATTGATTCAAGATAATATTTATCGATTTATTTCTGTACATCTAACTGTGGACAACTAGTTGTACGTTACTAACGAGGACAGCTGACTTAATAAACTTAAAACATCAAAATATATTAAAAGTGTTGTAAATATATTTTGAACATACTTTGATATATATGTATATATTGTTATAGGTTCGTGAATCAACCAGTGGCCAAGTTTTACTTTCCGACGAAGTAAAAATCTGTGAAAGTGAGTTATAGTCCCACTTTTAAAATCTAATATTTTTGGGATGAGAATACATGCAGGTTTTATAAATGATTTACAAAATATACACAAGTACATGAAACTACATTCTATGGTTGAATTATCGAAATCGAATATGCCCCTTTTTATTAAGTCTGGTAATCTAAGAATTAGGGAACAGACACCCTAATTGACGCGAATCCTAAAGATAGATCTATTGGGCCTAACAAACCCCATCCAAAGTACCGGATGCTTTAGTACTTCGAAATTTATATCATATCCGAAGGGTGTCCCGGAATGATGGGGATATTCTTATATATGCATCTTGTTAATGTCGGTTACCTGGTGTTCACCATATGAATCTCTATGTATGGGATGTGTATTGAAATATGAAATCGTGTGGTCTATTGTTACGATTTGATATATATAGGTTAAACCTATAATTCACTAACATTTTTGTTGACGTTTAAAGCATGTTTATTCTCAGGTGAATACTAAGAGCTTCCGCTGTTGCATACTAAAATAAGGACAAGATTTGGAGTCCATGTTTGTATGATATTGTGTAAAAACTGCATTCAAGAAACTGATTTCGATGTAACATATTTGTATTGTAAACCATTATGTAATGGTCGTGTGTAAACAGGATATTTTAGATTATCATTATTTGATAATCTACGTAAAGCTTTTTAAACCTTTATTTATGAAATAAAAGTTATGGTTTGTTTTAAAAATGAATGCAGTCTTTGAAAAACGTCTCATATAGAGGTCAAAACCTCGCAACGAAATCAATTAATATGGAACGTTTTTAATCAATAACAACGGGACATTTCAGTTGGTATCCGAGCGTTGGTCTTAGAGAACCAGAAAATTTGCATTAGTGTGTCTTATCAAGTTTGTTAGGATGCATTAGTGAGTCTGGACTTCGACCGTGTTTTCTTTAAAAATGATTGCTTAACATTTTTGTTGGAAACTATATATTATTAACATGTATATATTATGTGATATATTAATCTCTTAACATGTTTGATATTGTGTGATAGATGTCTACCTCTAGCACAAATCCCATTGACTCACCTAATAATAACGAAGAGTCGAATATATATTGGACTGATTCACAAGTTCCCGAAGAAGAACCGGAAGAAGAATCAGAACCGGAAGAAGAATCAGAACCGGAAGAGGAGGAACCGGAGGAGGAAATAGAACCGGTGGGGGAAATAATAAAACGATTAAGTAAAAGAAAATCCTCAACCAACCGACCAAGGTTTATTATGGTCAATGGTGTTTCCGCCAAGGAAGCAAAATATTGGGAGGATTACCAATTCTCCGATGAATCGGATTCCGACGAGAATTCCGATGATGTTATAGAAATTACCCCAACTGAATTTAAAAAGGCAAAAGAAAATAATAAGGGAAAGGGCATAAAAATAGAGAAATCTAATTCCAACCCCGATGAACTTTATATGTATCGTCAACCCCCGAAGCCCTTAAGTTGTAACAATGACCCGGGAACCTCTAAACCACCAGGTTTTTCTAAACCGTTGTGGAAAACGACAGCTCGTATTAGGGGAACATCATATATCCCTAGAAACTTGGAAAAACGAACCAAAACCGAAGTAGAAGAAACGAGCGAGTCGGAATAAGATAGTTGTATTCGTGTGGTGTAATATATGTAATATAGTGTGCTTATGCTTTATGATATATGTAAAAATTGCTTGTATTAATAAGTATTTTTTTTATGAATCTAACTCTTGTCTATTTTACAGTATAAAAACACAAAATGAATAGACAACCCAATATTTTAAGAGACCTACCCGGAGACATGATTGATGAAATCTTGTCTAGAGTCGGTCAGAATTCTTCGGCACAACTATTTACGGCAAAATCAGTTTGTAAGACATTCGAAGAACGTTCCAAGAATGTCTTGGTTTATAAGAGACTTTCGTTTGAAAGATGGGGGATATCACATTGGGAAACCCATAAGTTACGATGTGTTTACTTTGACGCATATATTGCGGGGAACCCAAATGCTATTTTACGCAACGGGTTAAGAAATTATTTTGACTCAATGTATCCGAATATAGGACTTCATGATTTAGAAAAAGCGGCTAACATACAACATAAAGAAGCATGCTATGCTTACGGGTTAGTAATGTTCGCTTCTCACCAAAGTGAGAAAAAGAACATCGGGCTACAACTATTAAACAAAACGTTCCCACAAGTGACGGAGTCGGTAATTGGGGTAAGAAATGAGGTTTTTAGGTTATTACGAGACTGTTGGTCATTACGTAACCCTCATCCCTTTGACGACGTTACAACACGCTGTCTTATCAATGGCCATAACGGTTATGTTCCACAAGACCAAGGATGGGAAGTAGTCCTAGTAAAACCAGAATGCATGACTTGTTTCTGGACGTATGAATTACGTGTCTTTATTGCCTTTGCTGAACGACTTGTGTACTAGCTAGAATTATCTTCACAACTATCTTGTATCAAAGTTATTGTGTGCTATATTTCATGCTTTATGTAAAATAAGCGGTATTATAAGTTTGTAAAATATTGTATAAAAGTTTGAACGCGAAATATTATTATAATCAGTTTTTCATATAGAATTGTAGTAGTTGAATTGTATATTAGCTACTAAGTATGAACTTAACGGGTAGGTACTACCCGAATTTAAACTTATAAAATGCTAATATGAAGAAAAAGATTTTATAAATGAGTTCATATTATGCTACGAAATACTATTAACTACTCTTAATATTCTGTATGATTAACTTGTTCCATTTGACTATTTTGAAGGAAATGGCACCGACTACTCGACACACCGTGAATATGAATGAAGAGGAATTCCATACTTTTCTAGCTTCAAACATAGCCGCAGTACAGGCTGCGCTACATACCAACAATAACCTTGGATCTAGCAGTACAGGAAATCGTGTAGGATGCACCTACAAAGAATTCACTGCCTGCAAACCTTTGGAATTTGATGGAACCGAAGGACCGATCGGATTGAAACGGTGGACCGAGAAGGTCGAATCGGTGTTTGCCATAAGTAAGTATACTGAAGAGGACAAAGTGAAGTACGCTACGCATACCTTCACAGGTTCTGCGTTAACATGGTGGAATACCTATCTAGAGCAAGTGGGACAAGATGATGCGTACGCACTACTGTGGTCAGTATTCAAGCACTTGATGAACGAGAAGTACCGTCCCAGAACCGAGGTCAATTAGCTCAAGACAGAACTTAGAGGGTTACGAACCCAAGGATTTGATATTACCACGTACGAAATACGATTCACAGAATTGTGCCTATTGTGTCCGGGAGCGTTCGAAGATGAGGAAGAGAAGATCGACGCGTTTGTGAAAGGATTACCGGAAAGAATCCAAGAAGATATAAGTTCACACGAGCCCGCCTCCATACAACAGGCATGTAGAATGGCTCACAAACTAGTGAACCAGATTGAGGAAAGAATTAAAGAACAGATGGCTGAAGAGGCCAATGTGAAGCAAGTCAAAAGAAAGTGGGAGGAAAACGGTGATAAGAATCACCAATACAACAACAACATCAATTACAATAATAATCGCAACAATTATCCCAACAATCACAACATCAATCACAACTACAACAAACGGCCCAACAACAACAACAACAATAACAACAACAACAACAGCAACAACAGCAACTACAACAATCATCCCAACAACAATAACAACCGCAACAACAACAACAACAACAACAATCAGAAGCAGCTATGCCAAAGGTGTGAAAAGTATCACTCGGGGTTCTGCACCAAATTTTGCAACAAGTGTAAAAGAAATGGTCATAGCGCGGCGAAGTGTGAGGTCTACGGACCAGGGGTTAATAGAACGAAAGGAACAAATGGTGTCGGAACGAGTAATGGCAGAGCAAGTAGTGTCGGAGCAAGTTATGCCAATGTAGTTTGTTATAAATGTGGAAAACCGGGCCACATTATTAGAAATTGCCCAAACCAGGAGAACACGAATGGACAAGGCCGCGGAAGAGTTTTCAATATTAATGCTGCAGAGGCACAGGAAGACCCGGAGCTTGTTACGGGTACGTTTCTTATTGACAATAAATCTTCTTACGTTTTATTTGATTCGGGTGCGGATAGAAGCTATATGAGTAGAGATTTTTGTGCTAAATTAAGTTGTCCATTGACGCCATTGGATAGTAAATTTTTACTCGAATTAGCAAATGGTAAATTAATTTCAGCAGATAATATATGCCGGAATCGAGAAATTAAACTGGGTAGCGAAATATTTAAGATTGATTTGATACCAGTAGAGTTAGGGAGTTTTGATGTAATAGTTGGCATGGACTGGCTGAAGAAGGTGAAAGCAGAGATCGTATGTTATAAAAATGCAATTCGCATTGTACGAGAAGAAGGAGAACCCTTAATGGTGTATGGAGAAAAGGGCAACATGAAGCTACATCTTATTAGTAATTTGAAGGCACAAAAACTAATAAGAAAAGGTTGCTATGCTGTTCTAGCACACATCGAGAAAGTACAAACTGAAGAAAAGAGCATCAATGATGTTCCCGTCGCAAAAGAATTTCCCGATGTATTTCCGAAAGAATTACCGGGATTACCTCCACATCGATCTGTTGAATTTCAAATAGATCTTGTACCAGGAGCTGCACCAATAGCTCGTGCTCCTTATAGACTCGCACCCAGCGAGATGAAAGAACTGCAAAGCCAACTGCAAGAACTATTAGAACGTGGTTTCATTCGACCAAGCACATCACCATGGGGAGCTCCTGTTTTGTTTGTCAAGAAGAAGGATGGTACATTTAGGTTGTGTATTGACTACAGAGAGTTGAACAAACTTACCATCAAAAACCGTTATCCACTGCCGAGAATTGACGACTTATTTGATCAACTACAAGGCTCGTCGGTTTATTCGAAGATCGATTTACATTCTGGATATCATCAAATGCGAGTAAAGGAGGATGATATTCCAAAAACTGCTTTTAGGACGCGTTATGGTCATTACGAGTTTATGGTTATGCCGTTTGGATTGACTAACGCACCAGCTGTGTTCATGGACCTTATGAACCGAGTGTGTGGGCCATATCTTGACAAGTTTGTCATTGTTTTCATCGATGACATACTTATTTACTCAAAGAATGATCAAGAGTACGAAGAACATTTGAGAAAAGTGCTAGAAGTATTGAGGAAAGAAAAACTGTACGCTAAGTTTTCAAAGTGTGCATTTTGGTTGGAAGAAGTTCAATTCCTCGGTCACATAATGAACAAAGAAGGTATCCAGGTGGACCCGGCAAAGATCGAAACCGTTGAAAAGTGGGAAACCCCAAAAACTCCGAAGCATATACGTCAATTTTTAGGATTGGTTGGTTACTACAGAAGATTCATCCAAGATTTTTCCAAAATAGCAAAACCCTTGACTGCATTAACCCATAAAGGGAAGAAATTTGAATGGAAGTATGAACAAGAGAAGGCGTTTCAATTATTGAAGAAAAAGCTAACTACGGCACCTATATTGTCATTGCCTGAAGGGAATGATGATTTTGTGATTTATTTTGACGCATCAAAGCAAGGTCTCGGTTGTGTATTAATGCAACGGACGAAGGTGATTGCTTATGCGTCTAGACAATTGAAGATTCACGAGCAAAATTATACGACGCATGATTTGGAATTAGGCGCGGTTGTTTTTGCATTAAAGACTTGGAGGCACTACTTATATGGGTCAAAAGTATTATATATACCGATCACAAAAGTCTTCAACACATATTTAATCAGAAACAACTGAATATGAGGTAGCGTAGGTGGATTGAATTGTTGAATGATTACGACTTTGAGATTCGTTACCACCCGGGGAAGGCAAATGTGGTAGCCGACGCCTTGAGCAGAAAGGACAGAGAACCCATTCGATTAAAATCTATGAATATAATGATTCACACTAACCTTACTACTTAAATAAAGGAGGCGCAACAAGGAGTTTTAAAAGAGGGAAATTTAAAGGATGAAATACCCAAAGGATCGGAGAAGCATCTTAATATTCGAGAAGACGGAACCCGGTATAGGGCTGAAAGAATTTGGGTACCAAAATTTGGAGATATGAGAGAAATGGTACTTAGAGAAGCTCATAAAACCAGATACTCAATACATCCTGGAACGGGGAAGATGTACAAGGATCTTAAGAAACATTTTTGGTGGCCAGGTATGAAAGCCGATATTGCTAAATATGTAGGAGAATGTTTGACGTGTTCTAAGGTCAAAGCTGAACATCAGAAACCATCAGGTCTACTACAACAACCTGAAATCCCGGAATAGAAATGGGAAAACATTACCATGGATTTCATTACTAAATTGGCAAGGACTGCAAGTGGTTATGATACTATTTAGGTAATAGTTGATCGTCTCACCAAGTCAGCACACTTCCTGCCAATAAAAGAAGATGACAAGATGGAGAAGTTAGCACGACTGTATTTGAAGGAAGTCGTCTCCAGACATGGAATACCAATCTCTATTATCTCTGATAGGGATGGCAGATTTATTTCAAGATTCTGGCAGACATTACAGCAAGCATTGGGAACTCGTATAGACATGAGTACTGCCTATCATCCACAAACTGATGGGCAGAGCTAAAGGACGATACAAATGCTTGAAGACATGCTATCAGCTTATGTTATTGATTTCGGAAACAGTTGGGATCGACATCTATCGTTAGCAGAATTTTCCTACAACAACAGCTACCATTCAAGCATTGAGATGGTGCCATTTGAAGCACTTTATGGTAGAAAGTGCAGGTCTCCGATTTGTTGGAGTGAAGTGGGGAATAGACAGATTACGGGTCCGGAGATAATACAAGAAACTACCGAGAAAATCATCCAAATTCAACAAAGATTGAAAAGCGCCCAGAGTCGACAAAAGAGCTACGCGGACAGTAAAAGAAAAGATATAGAGTTTGAAATTGGGGAAATGGTCATGCTTAAGGTTTCACCTTGAAAAGGCGTTGTTCGATTTGGTAAACGGGGGAAACTAAATCCAAGGTACATTGGACCATTCAAGATTATAGATCGTGTCGGACCAGTAGCTTACCAACTGGAGCTACCTCAACAACTCGCGGCTGTACATAACACTTTCCACGTCTCAAATTTGAAGAAATATTTTGCTAAAGAAGATCTCACTATTCCGTTGGACAAAATCCAAATCAATGAAAAACTTCAATTCATTGAAGAACCCGTCGAAATAATGGATCGTGAGGTTAAGAGACTTAAACAAAACAAGATACCGATTGTTAAGGTTCGATGGAATGCTCGTAGAGGACCCGAGTTCACCAGGGAGCATGAAGATCAGATGAAGAAGAAATACCCGCATTTATTTCCAGAAGATACGTCAACACCTCCAACTGCTTAAAATTTTGGGACGAAATTTATTTAACGGGTAGGTACTGTAGTGACCCGAATTTTTCCATGTTTATATATATATATTAAATGAAATTGTTATTTACATGATTAAGTGTTTCCAACATGTTAAGCAATCAAACTTGTTAAGACTTGATTAATTGAAATAGGTTTCATATAGACAATTGACCACCCAAGTTGACCGGTGATTCACGAACGTTAAAACTTGTAAAAACTATACGATGACATATATATGGTTATATATATAGTTAACATGATTTTATTATAAGTATGTATCTCATTAGGTATTTTAACAATGAGTTATATACATAAAAATGAGACTATTAATTTAAGAAACTCGAAAACGATATATATAACGATTATCGTTATAACAACGTCTTACTAGGTACATATGAATCATATTAAGATATTGATACACTTGGTTATTATGTTAAATGATAAGTAAATATATTATTAAGTGTATTAACAATGAAATACATATGTAAAAATAAGACTACTAACTTAATGATTTCGAAACGAGACATATATGTAACGATTATCGTTGTAACGACATTTAACTGTATATATATCATACTAAGATATATTATATATCATAATATCATGATAATATAACAATTTAACATCTCGTTCAGTTTCATCAACAATTCCAGTCGTATGCACCCGTATTCGTACTCGTACAATACACAGCTTTTAGATATATGTACTATTGGTATATACACTCCAATGATCAGCTCTTAGCAGCCCATGTGAGTCACCTAAAACATGTGGGAACCATCATTTGGCAACTAGCATAAAATATCTCATAAAATTACAAAAATATGAGTAATCATTCATGACTTATTTACATGAAAACAAAATTACATATCCTTTATATCTAATCCATACACCAACGACCAAAAACACCTACAAACACTTTCATTTTTCAATTTTCTTCATCTAATTGATCTCTCTCAAGTTCTATCTTCAAGTTCTAAGTGTTCTTCATAAATTCCAAAAGTTCTAGTTTCATAAAATCAAGAATACTTCCAAAATTGCAAGTTTACTTCCAAGTTTTCTAAATCCATTCCAAGTAATCATCCAAGATCAAGAAACCTTTGTTAATTACAGTAGGTTATCTTTCTAATACAAGGTAATAATCATATTCAAACTTTAATTCAATTTCTATAACTATAACAATCTTATTTCGAGTGGAAATCTTACTTGAAATTGTTTTCGTGTCATGATTCTGCTTCAAGAACTTTCAAGTCATCCAAGGATCCTTTGAAGCTAGATCCATTTTTCTCATTTCCAGTAGGTTTATCCAAGGAACTTGAGGTAGTAATGATGTTCATAACATCATTCGATTCATACATATAAAGCTATCTTATTCGAAGGTTTAAACTTATAATCACTAGAACATAGTTTAGTTAATTCTAAACTTGTTCGCAAATAAAAGTTAATCCCTCTAACTTGACTTTTAAAATCAACTAAACACATGTTCTATATCTATATGATATGCTAACTTAATGATTTAAAACCTGGAAACACGAAAAACACCGTAAAACCGGATTTACGCCGTCGTAGTAACACCGCGGGCTGTTTTGGGTTAGTTAATTAAAAACTATGATAAACTTTGATTTAAAAGTTGTTATTCTGGGAAAATGATTTTTATTATGAACATGAAACTATATCCAAAAATTATGGTTAAACTCAAAGTGGAAGTATGTTTTCTAAAATGGTCATCTAGACGTCGTTCTTTCGACTGAAATGACTACCTTTACAAAAATAACTTGTAACTTATTTTTCTGACTATAAACCTATACTTTTTCTATTTAGATTAATAAAATAGAGTTCAATATGAAACCATAGCAATTTGATTCACTCAAAACGGATTTAAAATGAAGAAGTTATGGGTAAAACAAGATTGGATAATTTTTCTCATTTTAGCTACGTGAAAATTGGTAACAAATCTATTCCAACCATAACTTAATCAACTTGTATTGTATATTATGTAATCTTGAGATACCATAGACACGTATACAATGTTTCGACCTATCATGTTGACACATCTATATATATTTCGGAACAACCATAGACACTCTATATGTGAATGTTGGAGTTAGCTATACAGGGTTGAGGTTGATTCCAAAATATATATAGTTTGAGTTGTGATCAATACTGAGATACGTATACACTGGGTCGTGGATTGATTCAAGATAATATTTATCGATTTATTTCTGTACATCTAACTGTGGAAAACTAGTTGTACGTTACTAACGAGGACAGCTGACTTAATAAACTTAAAACATCAAAATATATTAAAAGTGTTGTAAATATATTTTGAGCATACTTTGATATATATGTATATATTGTTATAGGTTCGTGAATCAACCAGTGGCCAAGTTTTACTTCCCGACGAAGTAAAAATCTGTGAAAGTGAGTTATAGTCCCACTTTTAAAATCTAATATTTTTGAGATGAGAATACATGCAGATTTTATAAATGATTTACAAAATAGACACAAGTACGTGAAACTACATACTATGGTTGAATTATCGAAATCGAATATGCCCCTTTTTATTAAGTCTGGTAATCTAAGAATTAGGGAACAGACACCCTAATTGACGCGAATCCTAAAGATAGATCTATTGGGCCTAACAAACCCCATCCAAAGTACCGGATGCTTTAGTACTTCGAAATTTATATCATATCCGAAGGGTGTCCTGGAATGATGGGGATATTCTTATATATGCATCATGTTAATGTCGGTTACCAGGTGTTCACCATATGAATGATTTTTATCTCTATGTATGGGATGTGTATTGAAATATGAAATCTTGTGGTCTATTGTTACGATTTGATATATATAGGTTAAACCTATAACTCACCAACATTTTTGTTGACGTTTAAAGCATGTTTATTCTCAGGTGAATACTAAGAGCTTCCGCTGTTGCATACTAAAATAAGGACAAGATTTGGAGTCCATGTTTGTATGATATTGTGTAAAAACTGCATTCAAGAAACTGATTTCGATGTAACATATTTGTATTGTAAGCCATTATGTAATGGTCGTGTGTAAACAGGATATTTTAGATTATCATTATTTGATAATCTACGTAAAGCTTTTTAAACCTTTATTTATGAAATAAAAGTTATGGTTTGTTTTAAAAATGAATGCAGTCTTTGAAAAACGTCTCATATAGAGGTCAAAACCTCGCAACGAAATCAATTAATATGGAACATTTTTAATCAATAAGAACGGGACATTTCAGCGCTCGCAATAATGTTGAAAGAACGTTTGGGATCCTACAAGGCCGTTGGCATATTCTTCAGCAACCCGCACGAGCTTACGAAGTGAATATAATGAGACAACTAATGTACACGTGCATCGTGATACACTACATCATTATCGAAGACAATGGATACAACCTTGCTGAGAATGATTGGGTAGTTGAGCCCGTCCAACATATACACCATACGTGGATTCTAATGACCCGTCCTAATCCATTTGGACGAATACATTACATTTGGTTACATCGCGAGGTACTTGACCTCTACATGATACATTTTACAAACATTGCATTCGTTTTTAAAAGACAAACTTCCATTACATCGAAAGTTGACGGCATGCATACCATTTCATAATATATCCAACTATAATTGACTTAATAATAATCTTGTTGAACTCAACGACTCGAATGCAACGTCTTTTGAAATATGCCATGAATGACTCCAAGTAATATCTTTAAAATGAGCAAATGCACAGCGGAAGATTTCTTTCATACCTGAGAATAAACATGTTTTAAAGTGTCAACCAAAAGATTGGTGAGTTCATTAGTTTATCATAATAATCATTTCCATAATTTTAATAGACCACAAGATTTCAATTTTTCCATAAATATACATCTCATATCAGGCATTTCGCAAACTGCATAGAGATAAAAATCATTCATATGGATTGAACACCTGGTAACCGACATTAACAAGATGCATATAGAATATCCCCATCATTCCGGGACACCCATCAGACATGATAATTTCGAAGTACTAAAGCATTTCAAATTTCAGAATGGGGCTTGTTGGGCCCGATAGATCTATCTTTAGGATTCGCGTCAATTAGGGGTGCACTAATTCTCAAAATTAGTGATGTTCCCTAATTCTTAGGCTACCAAGCTAAAAGGGGCATATTTGATTTCGATAATCCAACCATAGAATGTAGTTTCGATTACTTGTGTCTATTTCGTAAAGCATTTATAAAAATAGCGCATGTATTCTCAGTCCCAAAAATATATATTGCAAAAGCATTTAAAAAGGGGAGCAAATGAAACACACCATACTGTATTATGTAGTAAAAATACATATGACTAAATTGAACAATGCAGGGTTGGCCTCAGATTCACGAACCTATATCAGGTATATATATTAAAACATATAATAACATTTAAACAAGTTTATATATATTACTATTTATTAATAAATAACTTAATTATATCTATTTATATATTTTAAATAAATCCTTAATATTTATATATTAGATTCATATTAAAGTGTTTTAATTAAAATATATATATATATATATATATATATATATATATATATATATATATATATATATATATATATATATATATATATATATATATATAATGTATTAAAATTTATATATATGATCATATATATTTATATATTATATGTAACTTGATCAATCCATAATTAGCGATGTTACTTAATCACGGATTGAGTGCAATAAGATTGTAATGGAGGATGGGATGTTTGATGATTATTTTGGGCCCCGATGATCGTCTTTCACTTTAACTATCAAGTGATCAACCACCCCGACCCGGTCTTGATTGTTAATTAGCTTAATTCACCTTTTCGCAATGTAAAAATCCCTTGGGCAAGATCACAAGTGGAAATTACAAAGGCATAGGCAAAATGGCAGAGAATCAACAACCTATAAATGAGAGGCCAAGCTCTCTATTTATAGAATTCGAAATATTCGCGGTCTGCGAGTTACTTAACTATCCGCGGAAACTCAGCGGATTAAACCGCGATCTTGCATTAATGCGAAAACATAACCGCGGTACTCATTTTCAGCGAATATTGCACAGCTTTGCCTTATAATTCGCGTAGTTCTGCCTTTGGCTTTTAGCAAATAAAATATACATATACAATGCTATGTATATGATCATAACTTAAGTAAGAATAACAGTTTAGTATGTAGTATGATATATATATATATATATATATATATATATATATATATATATAATTATTATTATTATATTTTTATAAAAATATCAATTGTTTGTTAAAATAATAATTATAATAATACTAAAATAATGATATTAAGAATAATAATAATTAGATTTAGTAATGATATTGAAAGTAATAATTTTGTTAATAACATTAGTCATTTTATTTGTAGTAATAGTAATAATGCTAATGTTAATAATAATAATAATAATAATAATAATAATAATAATAATAATAATAATAATAATAATAATAATAATAATAATAATAATAATAATAATAATAATAATAATAATGTTATAAATAATCATAAAAGTAATGTTAATACTACTAATAATAATAATGATAGTACTAACGATATTATTAATAATAATTTTAATAATAGTATTAATGATAATAATAATAACTATAACACTAATAATTTTACTACTAATGATAATAATGATAATAATATTAATTATACTAATAATCTTATTTCTAATTTTGGTAATAATAATAATTACTTAATAACAATCAATAATAAATAATAATAATACAATAATAATAATAATGAAATAATAATAATAAGAGTATTAGTAATAACTACCTCAAAGGAGTAGCCCTTAAAAAAAATGCCTAAGTCCGGATTTGATCTCGCGACGTCTCGCTAACCCGATATCACCCTAACCTGATCTGTCCAATAATTTCCGTTTTAACTTGTCCATCAAATCTATTTAACCATAACTTTTCTGTTTTCATCTTCTTCATTAAACATAATCATCACCGTATCATCATCTAATCATTTGTGTAACATCATTGAATCTTAATGTCACGATCATAATCATCATTTAATCCTCATCATCACCCAATCATCGTCATTTTCTAATCATAATATTATCATTCGATATTATCTAATCTCGCGAATCACAATCCTTTGGTATTATTATTATCAATATAGTATCATTATGATCGAATATCATAATCATCACCATATAATCACATCGTCACCATTGTTATTCTTCATCGACTTCTTTCATCATACATCGTCATCTTTATCCTAATCATAATCACCCTCATTATCTTTTATACTTGTTACTTCATAACCCTCATGCCATCATCATTATTATAATCCTATTATCATCGTCTAAAACAACAAAAGGAACAAGGCAGCAGTATAAGTCAACAAGCAAAATGCCAATTTAGAGCAAGTATGAAATCAATTGTGTGGTGGCTTCGGTCTAGTAGAAACAACCATTGGAACACGGCCCAACATCTCCTTCGACCCAACAACAGTTTCACGAGCCCAATAAACAAAGTAAATGCTCGTCCCAAATTAAAGAATAAGTTTTTGATTCAAAAGCTAAAACACATTCTTGGCCCAAGTAATTTAGTTTTGTTACGTAGTATATAATTCGGAAAAAAAATATATAAACAGCTGTTTGTGTATTAGGATTTTTGTGGGGTTCGGTTTAAAAGCAACACAAGCAGCCACAATATATCGTTATCATCATCTTTTCTTTAATGAAACCGTAATACTTTAATGGAGTGTGGGTTCTTGTTGTCAAGGAAAGGGGAGACAGGAAAACCAACGGATTATCATCCATTTTCCTATCTATCTTGCTACTTTCTACATCATCCAACCTATTATTAATAATAATATCATACTTCATCATCTACCATGGATCACCATCATACTAATCGTAACCATTAAAACAGAAAAAGACAGCAACAGCTGCAGCAAACCAAAGCTGCAGCAGTATCACGTAAACAGTAACACAACAAATGTAGCGAGCAGTTTTAGAAGATCGATTAGAAACAGAAAACTTGTTAGCGGTAGTAAAATAGTGGCGAGAGTGGTGAAAGTTCAAAGGTGATGGTGAGTGTTGGAGGTTGGCGGTTGATGGGTGAAGATGTCGAGTGACCGAAGGTTGTTTGCAAGGTGGTTGTAGATGGTGTGTAGTGGTGAAGATGGAATGGTGGTCGATGGAGGTTGTTTTAAAGGTGGGTTGATGGTTAATCAAATAGCAAACGAATAAGTGTGTTTGTATTCGGGTTTGAGTCGAAGTGATATTTTAGCAGTGGTGAATATTTGAGATAAATTCAGAGAGAAGTATGGTCATACGGCTACGCATTTTAGTCGGGTTAAGATGATCGTGAATATATACTGGAGGTGGTTGGTGAAATGTCCCGTTCTTATTGATTAAAAACGTTCCATATTAATTGATTTGGTTGCGAGGTTTTGACCTCTATATGAGACATTTTTCAAAGACTTCATTCATTTTTAAAACAAACCATAACCTTTATTTCATAAATAAAGGTTTAAAAAGCTTTACGTAGATTATCAAATAATGATAATCTAAAATATCCTGTTTACACACGACCATTACATAATGGTTTACAATAAAAATATGTTACATCGAAATCAGTTTCTTGAATGCAATTTTTACACAATATCATACAAACATGGACTCCAAATCTTGTCCTTATTTTAGTATGCAACAGCGGAAGCTCTTAGTATTCACCTGAGAATAAACATGCTTTAAACGTCAACAAAAATGTTGGTGAGTTATAGGTTTAACCTATATACATCAAATCGTAACAATAGACCACAAGATTTCATATTTCAATACACATCCCATACATAGAGATAAAAATCATTCATATGGTGAATACCTGGTAACCGACATTAACAAGATGCATATATAAGAATATCCCCATCATTCCGGGACACCCTTCGGATATGATATAAATTTCGAAGTACTAAAGCATCCGGTACTTTGGATGGGGTTTGTTAGGCCCAATAGATCTATCTTTAGGATTCGCGTCAATTAGGGTGTCTGTTCCCTAATTCTTAGATTACCAGACTTAATAAAAAGGGGCATATTCGATTTCGATAATTCAACCATAGAATGTAGTTTCACGTACTTGTGTCTATTTTGTAAATCATTTATAAAACCTGCATGTATTCTCATCCCAAAAATATTAGATTTTAAAAGTGGAACTATAACTCACTTTCACAGATTTTTACTTCGTCGGGAAGTAAGATTTGACTACTGGTTGATTCACGAACCTATAACAATATATACATATATATCAAAGTATGTTCAAAATATATTTACAACACTTTTAATATATTTTGATGTTTTAAGTTTATTAAGTCAGCTGTCCTCGTTAGTAACCTAAAACTAGTTGTCCACAGTTAGATGTACAGAAATAAATTGATAAATATTATCTTGAATCAATCCACGCCCCAGTGTATACGTATCTCAGTATTGATCACAACTCAAACTATATATATTTTGGAATCAACCTCAACCCTGTATAGCGAACTCCAACATTCACATATAGAGTGTCTATGGTTGTTCCGAAATATATATAGATGTGTCGACATGATAGGTTGAAACATTGTATACGTTTCTATGGTATCTCAAGATTACATAATATACAATACAAGTTGATTAAGTTATGGTTGGAATAGATTTGTTACCAATTTTCACGTAGCTAAAATGAGAAAAATTATCCAATCTTGTTTTACCCATAACTTCTTCATTTTAAATCCGTTTTGAGTGAATCAAATTGCTATGGTTCCATATTGAACTCTATTTTATGAATCTAAACAGAAAAAGTATAGATTTATAGTCGGAAAAATAAGTTACAGGTCATTTTTGTAAAGGTAGTCATTTCAGTCGAAAGAACGACGTCTAGATGACCATTTTAGAAAACATACTTCCACTTTGAGTTTAGCCATAATTTTTGGATATAGTTTCATGTTCATAATAAAAATTATTTTCCCAGAATAACAACTTTTAAATCAAAGTTTATCATAGTTTTTAATTAACTAACCCAAAACAACCCGCGGTGTTACTACGACGGCGTAAATCCGGTTTTACGGTGTTTTTCGTGTTTCCAGGTTTTAAATCATTAAGTTAGCATATCATATAGATATAGAACATGTGTTTAGTTGATTTTTAAAATCAAGTTATAAGGATTAACTTTTATTTGCGAACAAGTTTAGAATTAACTAAACTATGTTCTAGTGATTACAAGTTTAAACCTTCGAATAAGATAGCTTTATATGTATGAATCGAATGATGTTATGAACATCATTACTACATCTAGTTCCTTGGATAAACCTACTGGAAATGAGAATAATGGATCTAGCTTCAAAGGATCCTTGGATGGCTTGAAAGTTCTTGAAGCAGAATCATGACACGAAAACAATTTCAAGTAAGATTTTCACTCGAAATAAGATTGTTATAGTTATAGAAATTGAATTAAAGTTTGAATATGATTATTACCTTGTATTAGAAAGATAACCTACTGTAAGTAACAAAGGTTTCTTGATCTTGGATGATTACTTGGAATGGATTTAGAAAACTTGGAAGTAAACTTGCAATCTTGGAAGTATTTTTGATTTTATGAAACTAGAACTTTTGGAATTTATGAAGAACACTTAGAACTTGAAGATAGAAATTGAGAGAGATCAATTAGATGAAGAAAATTAAAGAATGAAAGTGTTTGTAGGTGTTTTTGGTCGTTGGTGTATGGATTAGATATAAAGGATATGTAATTTTGTTTTCATGTAAATAAGTCATGAATGATTACTCATATTTTTGTAATTTTATGAGATATTTCATGCTAGTTGCCAAATGATGGTTCCCACATGTGTTAGGTGACTCACATAGGCTTCTAAGAGCTGATCATTGGAGTGTATATACCAATAGTACATACATCTAAAAGCTGTGTATTGTACGAGTACAAATACGGGTGCATACGAGTAGAATTGTTGATGAAACTGAACGAGGATGTAATTGTAAGCATTTTTGTTAAGTAGAAGTATTTTGATAAGTGTCTTGAAGTCTTTCAAAAGTGTATGAATACATATTAAAACACTACATGTATATACATTTTAACTGAGTCGTTAAGTCATCGTTAATCGTTACATGTAAGTGTTATTTTGAAACCTTTAGGTTAACGATCTTGTTAAGTGTTGTTAACCCAATGTTTATAATATCAAATGAGATTTTAAATTATTATATTATCATGATATTATGATGTATGAATATCTCTTAATATGATATATATATACATTAATTGTCGTTACAACGATAATCGTTACATATATGTCTCGTTTCAAAATCATTACGTTAGTAGTCTTGTTTTTACATATGTATTTCATTGTTAATATAATTAATGATATGTTTACTTATCATAATATCATGTTAACTATATATATATATATCCATATATATGTCATCATATAGTTTTTACAAGTTTTAACGTTCGTGAATCACCGGTCAACTTGGGTGGTCAATTGTCTATATGAAACCTATTTCAATTAAACAAGTATTAACAAGTTTGATTGCTTAACATGTTGGAAACACTTAATCATATAAATAATAATTTCATTTAATATATATATAAACATGGAAAAGTTCGGGTCACTACAATACCTACCCGTTAAATAAATTTCGTCTCGAAATTTTAAGCAGTTGGAGGTGTTGAGGTATCTTCTGGAAATAAATGCGGGTATTTCTTCTTCATCTGATCTTCTCGTTCCCAGGTGAACTCGGGTCCTCTACGAGCATTCCATCTAACCTTAACAATTGGTATCTTGTTTTGCTTAAGTCTTTTAACCTCACGATCCATTATTTCGACGGGTTCTTCGATAAATTGAAGTTTTTCGTTGATTTGGATTTCATCTAATGGAATAGTGAGATCTTCTTTAGCAAAACATTTTTTCAAATTCGAGACGTGGAAAGTGTTATGTACAGCCGCGAGTTGTTGAGGTAACTCAAGTCGGTAAGCTACTGGTCCGACACGATCAATAATCTTGAATGGTCCAATATACCTTGGATTTAATTTCCCTCGTTTACCAAATCGAACAACGCCTTTCCAAGGTGTAACTTTAAGCATGACCATCTCTCCAATTTCAAATTCTATATCTTTTCTTTTAATGTCAGCGTAGCTCTTTTGTCGACTTTGGGCGGTTTTCAACCGTTGTTGAATTTGGATGATCTTCTCGGTAGTTTCTTGTATTATCTCCGGACCCGTAATCTGTCTATCCCCCACTTCACTCCAACAAATCGGAGACCTGCACTTTCTACCATAAAGTGCTTCAAACGGCGCCATCTCAATGCTTGAATGGTAGCTGTTATTGTAGGAAAATTCTGCTAACGGTAGATGTCGATCCCAACTGTTTCCGAAATCAATAACACAAGCTCGTAGCATGTCTTCAAGCGTTTGTATCGTCCTTTCGCTCTGCCCATCAGTTTGTGGATGATAGGAAGTACTCATGTCTAGACGAGTTCCCAATGCTTGCTGTAATGTCTGCCAGAATCTTGAAATAAATCTGCCATCCCTATCAGAGATAATAGAGATTGGTATTCCATGTCTGGAGACGACTTCCTTCAAATACAGTCATGCTAACTTCTCTATCTTGTCATCTTCTCTTATTGGCAAGAAGTGTGCTGACTTGGTGAGACGATCAACTATTACTCAAATAGTATCATAACCACTTGCAGTCCTTGGCAATTTAGTAATGAAATCCATGGTAATGTTTTCCCATTTCCATTCCAGGATTTCAGGTTGTTGTAGTAGACCTGATGGTTTCTGATGTTCAGCTTTGACCTTAGAACACGTCAAACATTCTCCTACATATTTAGCAATATCGGCTTTCATACCTAGCCACCAAAAATGTTTCTTATGATCCTTGTACATCTTCCCCGTTCCAGGATGTATTGAGTATCTGGTTTTATGAGCTTCTCTAAGTACCATTTCTCTCATATCTCCAAATTTTGGTACCCAAATCCTTTCAGCCCTATACCGGGTTCCGTCTTCCCGAATATTAAGATGCTTCTCCGATCCTTTGGGTATTTCATCCTTTAAATTTACCTCTTTTAAAACTCCTTGTTGCGCCTCCTTTATTTGAGTAGTAAGGTTATTGTGAATCATTATATTCATAGATTTTACTCGAATGGGTTCTCTATCCTTCCTGCTCAAGGCGTCGGCTACCACATTTGCCTTCCCCGGGTGGTAACGAATCTCAAAGTCGTAATCATTCAACAATTCAATCCACCTACGCTGCCTCATATTCAGTTGTTTCTGATTAAATATGTGTTGAAGACTTTTGTGGTCGGTATATATAATACTTTTGACCCCATATAAGTAGTGCCTCCAAGTCTTTAATGCAAAGACAACCGCGCCTAATTCCAAATCATGCGTCGTATAATTTTGCTCGTGAATCTTCAATTATCTAGACGCATAAGCAATCACCTTCGTCCGTTGCATTAATACACAACCGAGACCTTGCTTTGATGCGTCAAAATAAATCACAAAATCATCATTCCCTTCAGGCAATGACAATATAGGTGCCGTAGTTAGATTTTTCTTCAATAATTGAAACGCCTTCTCTTGTTCATCCTTCCATTCAAATTTCTTCCCTTTATGCGTTAATGCAGTCAAGGGTTTTGCTATTTTGGAGAAATCTTGCATGAATCTTCTGTAGTAATCAGCCAATCCTAAAAATTGACGTATGTGCTTCGGAGTTTTTGGGGTTTCCCACTTTTCAACGGTTTCGATCTTTGCCGGGTCCACCTGGATACCTTCTTTGTTCACTATGTGACTGAGGAATTGAACTTCTTCCAACCAAAATGCACACTTTGAAAACTTAGCGTACAGTTTTTCTTTCCTCAATACTTCTAACACCTTTCTCAAATGTTCACCGTGTTCTTGGTCATTCTTTGAGTAAATAAGTATGTCATCAATGAAAACAATGACAAACTTTTCAAGGTATGGTCCACACACTCGGTTCATAAGGTCCATGAACACAGCTGGTGCATTAGTTAAACCAAACGGCATGACCATAAACTCGTAATGACCGTAACGTGTTCTGAAAGCAGTCTTTGGAATATCATCTTCTTTCACCCGCATTTGATGATACCCGAAATGTAAGTCAATCTTTGAATAAACAGACGAGCCTTGTAGTTGATCAAATAAGTCGTCGATTCTCGGTAGTGGGTAGCGGTTCTTAATGGTAAGTTTGTTCAACTCTCGGTAGTCAATACACAACCTGAATGTACCATCTTTCTTCTTGACAAACAAGACAGGAGCTCCCCACGGTGATGTGCTTGGTCGAATGAAACCACGCTCTAAAAGTTCTTGTAATTGGCTCTGCAGTTCTTTCATCTCGCTGGGTGCGAGTCTATAAGGAGCATGAGCTATTGGTGCAGCTCCTGGTACAAGATCTATTTGAAATTCAACAGATCGATGTGGAGGTAGTCCCGGTAATTCTTTCGGAAATACATCGGGAAATTCTTTTGCGACGGGAACATCATTGATGCTCTTTTCTTCGGTTTGTACTTTCTTGACGTGTGCTAGAATAGCATAGCAACCTTTTCTTATTATATTTTGTGCCTTCAGGTTACTAATAAGATTTAACTTTGCGTTGCTCTTTTCTCCGTACACCATTAAGGGTTTTCCTTTTTCTCGTATAATGCGAATTGCATTTTTGTAACAAACGATCTCTGCTTTCACTTCTCTCAACCAGTCCATACCGATTATCACATCAAAACTCCCTTACTCTACGGGTATCAAGTCAATCTTAAATATTTCGCTACCCTGTTTAATTTCTCGATTCCGTCATATATTATCTGCTGAAATTAATTTACCGTTTGCTAATTCGAGTAAAAATTTACTATCCAACGGCGTCAATGGACAACTTAATTTAGCACAAAAATCTCTACTCATATAGCTTCTATCCGCACCCGAATCAAATAAAACGTAAGCAGATTTATTGTCAATAAGAAACGTACCCGTAATAAGCTCCGGGTCTTCCTGTGCCTCTGCCGCATTAATATTGAAAACTCTTCTACGGCCTTGTCCATTCGTGTTCTTCTGGTTAGGGCAATTTCTAATAATGTGGCCCGGTTTTCCACATTTATAACAAACTACATTGGCATAACTTGCTTCGACACTACTTGCTCCGCCATTACTCGTTCCGACACCATTTGTTCCTTTCGTTCTGTTAACCCCTGGTCCGAAGACCTCACACTTCGCCGCGCTATGACCATTTCTTTTACACTTGTTGCAAAATTTGGTGCAGAACCCCGAGTGATACTTTTCACACCTTTGGCATAGCTGCTTCTGATTGTTGTTGTTGTTGCAGTTGTTATTGTTGTTGGGATGATTGTTGTAGTTGCTGTTGTTGTTGTTGTTGTTGTTGTTGTTGTTGTTGTTGTTGTTGTTGGGCCATTTGTTGTAGTTGCGATTGATGTTGCGATTGTTGGGATAGTTGTTGCGATTATTGTTGTAATTGCTGTTGTTGTTGTATTGGTGATTCTTATCACCGTTTTCCTCCCACTTTCTTTTGACTTGCTTCACATTGGCCTCTTCAGCAGTCTGTTTTTTAATTCTTTCATCAATCTGGTTCACTAGTTTGTGAGCCATTCTACATGCCTGTTGTATGGAGGCGGGCTCGTGTGAACTTATATCTTCTTGGATTTCTTCCGGTAATCCTTTCACAAATGCGTCGATCTTCTCTTCCTCATCTTTGAACGCTCCCAGACACAATAGGCACAATTCTGTGAATCGTCTTTCGTACGTGGTAATATCAAATCCTTGGGTTCGTAACCCTCTAAGTTCTGTCTTGAGCTTATTGACCTCGGTTCTAGGACGGTACTTCTCATTCATCAAGTGCTTGAATGCTGACCACGGTAGTGCGTAAGCATCATCTTGTCCCACTTGCTCTAGATAGGTATTCCACCATGTTAACGCAGAACTTGTAAAGGTATGCGTAGCGTACTTCACTTTGTCCTCTTCAGTACACTTACTTATGGTAAACACCGATTCGACCTTCTCGGTCCATCGTTTCAATCCGATCGGTCCTTCTGTTCCATCAAATTCCAAAGGTTTGCAGGCAGTGAATTCTTTGTAGGTGCATCCTACACGATTTTCTGTACTGCTAGATTCAAGGTTATTTTTGGTATGTAGCGCGGCCTGTACTGCGGCTATGTTTGAAGCAAGAAAGGCACGAAATTCCTCTTCACTCATATTTAAGGTGTGTCGAGTAGTCGATGCCATTTCCTTCAAAATAGTCAAATGAAACGAGTTAATCATATAGAATATCAAGAGTAGTCAATAGTATTTCGTAGCGTAATATGAACTTATTTATAAAAGCTCTTTCTTCATATTAGCGTTTTATACTCTTTAATTCGGGTAGTACCTACCCGTTAAGTTCATACTTAGTAGCTAACATACCATTTCAACTACTACAATTCTATATGAAAAACTAATCACAAAAAAAAATATATATCATATTCAAACCTTTATACAATAACTTGCAAACTTACAATACTGTTATTTTACATATAGCATGAAATATAGCACATAAAACTTTGATACAAAGTAGTTGTGAAGATAATTCTAGTTAATAAATAAGGCGTTCAGCAAAGGCAACAAAGACACGTAATTCATACGTCCAGAAACAAGTCATGCATTCTGGTTTTACTAATACTACCTACTTCCCATCTTTGGTCTTGTGGAACGTAACCGTTGTGACCGATAGTATGACAACGTGTTATAACGTCGTCAAAAGGATGAAGGTTACGTAATGTCCAACAGTCCCGTAACAATCTAAAAACCTCATTTCTTACCCCAATTACCGACTCCTTCACTTGTGAGAACGTTTTGTTTAATAGTTGTAGCCCAATGTTCTTGTTCTCACTTTGGTGAGAAGCGAACATTACTAACCGGTAAGCATAACATGCTTCTTTATGTTGCATGTTAGCCGCTTTTTCTAAATCACGAAGTCCAATATTCGGATATATTGAGTCAAAATAATTTCTTAACCCGTTGCGTAAAATAGCATTTGGGTTCCCCGCAATATATGCGTCAAAGTAAACACATCGTAACTTATGGATTTCCCAATGTGATATCCCCCATCTTTCGAACGAAAGCCTTTTATAAACTAAGGCATTCTTGGAAGGTTCTTCGAATGTCTTACAAACTGATCTCGCCTTAAATAGTTGTGCCGAGGAATTCTGACCGACTCTAGACAAGATTTCATCAATCATGTCTCCGGGTAGGTCTCTTAAAACATTGGGTTGTCTATCCATTTTGTGTTTTTAAACTGTAAAATAGACAAGAGTTAGATTCATAAAAAAATACTTATTAATACAAGCAATTTTTACATATATCATAAAGCATAAGCACACTATATTACATATATTACACCACACGAATACAATTATCTTATTCCGACTCGCTCGTTTCTTCTTCTTCGGTTTTGGTTCGTTTTGCCAAGTTTCTAGGGATATATGATGTTCCCCTAATACTAGCTGTCGATTTCCACAACAATTTAGAAAAACCTGGTGGTTTAGAGGTTACCGGGTCATTGTTACAACTTAAGGACTTCGGGGGTTGACGATACATATAAAGTTCATCGGGGTTGGAATTAGATTTCTCTATTTTTATGCCCTTTCCCTTATTATTTTCTTTTGCCTTTTTCAATTCAGTTGGGGTAATTTCTATAACATCATCGGAATTCTCGTCGGAATCCGATTCATCGGAGAATTGGTAATCCTCCCAATATTTTGCTTCCTTGGCGGAAACACCATTGACCATAATTAACCTTGGTCGGTTGGTTGAGGATTTTCTTTTACTTAACCGTTTTATTATTTCTCCCACCGGTTCTATTTCCTCCTCCGGTTCCTCCTCTTCCGGTTCTGATTCTTCTTCCGGTTCTGATTCTTCTTCCGGTTCCTCTTCGGGAACTTGTGAATCAGTCCAATATATATTCGACTCTTCGTTATTATTAGGTGAGTCAATGGGATTTGTGCTAGAGGTAGACATCTATCACACAATATCAAACATGTTAAGAGATTAATATATCACATAATATATACATGTTAATAATATATAGTTTCCAACAAAAATGTTAAGCAATCATTTTTAAAGAAAACACGGTCGAAGTCCAGACTCACTAATGCATCCTAACAAACTCGATAAGACACACTAATGAAAATTTTCTGGTTCTCTAAGACCAACGTTCTGATACCAACTGAAATGTCCCGTTCTTATTGATTAAAAACGTTCCATATTAATTGATTTCGTTGCGAGGTTTTGACCTCTATATGAGACATTTTTCAAAGACTGCATTCATTTTTAAAACAAACCATAACCTTTATTTCATAAATAAAGGTTTAAAAAGCTTTAAGTAGATTATCAAATAATGATAATCTAAAATATCCTGTTTACACACAACCATAACATAATGGTTTACAATACAAATATGTTACATCGAAATCAGTTTCTTGAATGCAGTTTTTACACAATATCATACAAACATGGATTCCAAATCTTGTCCTTATTTTAGTATGCAACAGCGGAAACTCTTAGTATTCACCTGAGAATAAACATGCTTTAAACGTCAACAAAAATGTTGGTGAGTTATAGGTTTAACCAATATATATATATATCAAATCGTAACAATAGACCACAAGATTTCATATTTCAATACACATCCCATACATAGAGATAAAAATCATTCATATAGTGAACACCTGGTAACCGACATTAACAAGATGCATATATAAGAATATCCCCATAATTCCGGGACACCCTTCGGATATGATATAAATTTTGAAGTACTAAAGCATCCGGTACTTTGGATGGGGTTTGTTAGGCCCAATAGATCTATCTTTAGGAGTCGCGTCAATTAGGGTGTCTGTTCCCTAATACTTAGATTACCAGACTTAATAAAAAGGGGCATATTCGATTTCGATAATTCAACCATAGAATGTAGTTTCACGTACTTGTGTCTATTTTGTAAATCATTTATAAAACCTGCATGTATTCACATCCTAAAAATATTAGATTTTAAAAGTGGGACTATAACTCACTTTCACAGATTTTTACTTCGTCGGGAAATAAGACTTGGCCACTGGTTGATTCACGAACCTATAACAATATATACATATATATCAAAGTATGTTCAAAATATATTTACAACACTTTTAATATATTTTGATGTTTTAAGTTTATTAAGTCGGCTGTCCTCGTTAGTAACCTACAACTAGTTGTCCACAGTTAGATGTACAGAAATAAATTGATAAATATTATCTTGAATCAATCCACGACCCAGTGTATACGTATCTCAGTATTGATCACAACTCAAACTATATATATTTTGGAATCAACCTCAACCCTGTATAGCTAACTCCAACATTCACATATAGAGTGTCTATGGTTGTTCCGAAATATATATAGATGTGTCGACATGATAGGTCGAAATATTGTATACGTGTCTATGGTATCTCAAGATTACATAATATACAATACAAGTTGATTAAGTTATGGTTGGAATAGATTTGTTACCAATTTTCACGTAGCTAAAATGAGAAAAATTATCCAATCTTGTTTTACCCATAACTTCTTCATTTTAAATCCGTTTTGAGTGAATCAAATTGTTATGGTTTCATATTGAACTCTATTTTATGAATCTAAATAGAAAAAGTATAGGTTTATAGTCGGAAAAATAAGTTACAAGTTATTTTTGTAAAGGTAGTCATTTTAGTCGAAAGAACGACGTCTAGATGACCATTTTAGAAAACATACTTCCACTTTGAGTTTAACCATAATTTTTGGATATAGTTTCATGTTCATAATAAAGAAATTTTTCCCAGAATAACAACTTTTAAATCAAAGTTTATCATAGTTTTTAATTAACTAACCCAAAACAGCCCGCGGTGTTACTACGACGGCGTAAATCCGGTTTTACGGTGTTTTTCGTGTTTACAGGTTTTAAATCATTAAGTTAGCATATCATATAGATATAGAACATGTGTTTAGTTGATTTTAAAAGTCAAGTTAGAAGGATTAACTTTTATTTGCGAACAAGTTTAGAATTAACTAAACTATGTTCTAGTGATTACAAGTTTAAACCTTCGAATAAGATAGCTTTATATGTATGAATCGAATGATGTTATGAACATCATTACTACCTCAAGTTCCTTGGATAAACCTACTGGAAATGAGAAAAATGGATCTAGCTTCAAAGGATCCTTGGATGGCTTGAAAGTTCTTGAAGCAGAATCATGACACGAAAACAATTTCAAGTAAGATTTTCACTCGAAATAAGATTGTTATAGTTATAGAAATTTAATTAAAGTTTGAATATGATTATTACCTTGTATTAGAAAGATAACCTACTGTCAGTAACAAAGGTTTCTTGATCTTGGATGATTACTTGGAATGGATTTAGAAAACTTGGAAGTAAACTTGCAATCTTGGAAGTATTCTTGATTTTATGAAACTAGAACTTTTAGAATTTATGAAGAACACTTAGAACTTGAAGATAGAACTTGAGAGAGATCAATTAGATGAATAAAATTGAAGAATGAAAGTGTTTGTAGGTGTTTTTGATCATTGGTGTATGGATTAGATATAAAGGATATGTAATTTTGTTTTCATGTAAATAAGTCATGAATGATTACTCATATTTTTGTAATTTTATGAGATATTTCATGCTAGTTGCCAAATGATGGTTCCCACATGTGTTAGGTGACTCACATGGGCTGCTAAGAGCTTATCATTGGAGTGTATATACCAATAGTACATACATCTAAAAGCTGTGTATTGTACGAGTACAAATACGGGTGCATACGAGTAGAATTGTTGATGAAACTGAACGAGGATGTAATTGTAAGCATTTTTGTTAAGTAGAAGTATTATAATAAGTATCTTGAAGTCTTTCAAAAGTATATGAATACATATTAAAACACTACATGTATATACATTTTAACTGAGTTGTTAAGTCATCGTTAGTCGTTACATGTAAGTGTTGTTTTGAAACCTTTAGGTTAACGATCTTGTTAAGTGTTGTTAACCCAATGTTTATAATATAAAATGAGATTTTAAATTATTATATTATCATGATATTATGATGTATGAATATCTCTTAATATGATATATATACATTAAATGTCGTTACAACGATAATCGTTACATATATGTCTCGTTTCAAAATCATTAAGTTAGTAGTCTTGTTTTTACATATGTAGTTCATTGTTAATATACTTAATGATATGTTTACTTATCATAATATCATGTTAACTATATATATATTTCCATATATATGTCATCATATAGTTTTTACAAGTTTTAACGTTCGTGAATCACCGGTCAACTTGGGTGGTCAATTGTCTATATGAAACCTATTTCAATTAATCAAGTCTTAACAAGTTTGATTGCTTAACATATTGGAAACACTTAATCATGTAAATAACAATTTCATTTAATATATATATAAACATGGAAAAGTTCGGGTCACTACAGTTGGTGGTTTTGATGAATCGAAAACAAAAAGTATAAATAACAATGGTTTTAATGGTGGTAGCGAGGGTGATGGTGATTGGCTTTCGATCGTACACATGAAACCAATCATAAATTCGAAGGTGAAATCATGGTGGTTGTGGGTTTCTGAAATGCCCCGTTCATATACAATATAAATGATTCACAATAGTTGATTACATCGTGAGGTACTTGACCTCTATATGATACATTTTACAAACATTGCATTCGTTTTTAAAAGACAAACTTTCTTTACATCGAAAGTTGACGGCAAGCATACTATTTCATAATACCTCCAACTATAATTGACTTAATAATAATCTTGATGAACTCGATGACTCGAATGCAACGTCTTTTGAAATATGTCATGAATGACTTCAAGTAATATCTCTAATATGAGCAAATGCACAGCGGAAGATTTCTTTCATACCTGAGAATAAATATGCTTTCAAGTGTCAACCAAAAGGTTGGTGAGTTCATAGGTTTATCATAAAGCAATAAAATTCATCATTTTGATAGACCACAGTACACCTTTCTCGTGTACGAAATCATCTTTCATAAATCTTAGTAACCGTACACATATCTTGTGCACAAAAATAATATACACATAACCTGTGTATAAAATCATTCTCTTGATACATAACATTCACTTTTCATTGCTTTCATAACTTGGCATGGAAACCGACCTTAACATATAATGCGCATAAATAATATCCCCAAAACAGAACATCTCGTCTGTATAATATATAAACTTCGAAGTACTAAACACCACGCCCACTAGCCCTTCCGTCTAGTGAACATTCTGGGTGGGGGTGTTAAACCCGGTAGCTACCTTTAGGATTCGCATCAATTAGGCGTGCACTAATTCTCAAAATTAGTGATGTTCCCTAATTCTTAGGTTACCAAGCAATAATAATCAGGGGAAAAATATTCATATCAATTGTGGCAATTATCAGGTCCACATAATTCAATAGTGGCAATTATCACGTCCACATAATTCATTCGAGGAATGTTTTGCATGTGTCTATCTCGTCAAACATTTATAAAAGCATTTCATGTATTCGCAGTTCAAAATGTATTTCAAAAGCATTTAATAAAGCAGTTGTAAAAGTAGCACATGTATTCTCAGTCCCAAAAATGTAAAGAGTAAAAGGGAATCAAATGAACTCACCATGCTGTATTTTGTAGTAAAAATACATATGAAGACATTAAACAAGTATAGGGTTGGCCTTGGATTCACGAACCTATATCACTAATATATATTAAAACATATAAACACATAATTCCATTTTTTAATCATATGATATTTATTTAAGTATTTTAATTATATAATAATCATACTAAATTCTATTTAAGATATATATATCTATATATATACTTTACTTATTTATTATATCTTTAATTATGTGTTACATATATTTATTAATATTTATACATATAGTTATATTATTATATGTATATAAGTAGTTAGTATTATATCAAAAAATCAGTAATTTGTTATAGGTAATAGTTATATAATTAATGTCAATATGTTCATTCTAATATCTTATGTAATATTAATATAATTATATTAAGTATCAAATATATTTTTATGTATCTAATATGTATTTGATAAAATAATGTTAATAATGATAATAATAATAATAATAATAATAATAATAATAATAATAATAATAATAATAATAATAATAATAATAATAATAATAATAATAATAATAATAATAATAATAATAATAATAATAAGAATCATGTTAATGATAAAGATAGTAATAAAAATGATAATTTTAATAATAATACCAATAATCTTAATGATTTTAATAAAAATACTTATAATGATGTTAGTAGTAATAATAATAATAATTATAATAATAACAATAATAATATTAATAATAAAAATAAAGATAAACTACCTTAAGGGTATAATCTTCCAAAATAAAATAAAACTGTCCCTGCCAGGACTCGAACCCGCGACCTCTTGCTACCCAATAGCTCCCCTTAACCATCTGCGCTGCTTATTCTTTTCTGTATTAATCCCTATTTTGATTTTATTTAACCGTATGATCTATTTCTACTTCTTCTCATCTCATTCAAGAATTCATTGACCAAAGTAACATCTATTACCTTAATATCAATATTATCAAAATCTTGTTGCTGTAAACATTACTTCATAATCAGTAATACCAATTTCATAGAATCATAACCATCCTCATTATCTCATTTCATGTATCTTTCTTAATCCCTAATCATAACATTAAGTATTATTATCACATAATATAGCCCAATCGTATCAGTAATATAAGGGCATGCGTTTAAATAGCCCAATCACATAATATAATATAAGGGCCTGCCACTTCGTATCAGTAAATTTTGGATTGATGGTTTTGGATTTTTCTTTTCCTTATTACTATCATCCGACTGACACAGACAAAGAATTACGCGTATATTAAATTGAATCATGGGGTTTTATTTGATTTACATTTGTCGGCCAATAGTATATAAAAGGAACGTACCAAAACTTTAACCATCATCATCATTGTTGATAGTTTATTATCACTGTACCATTATTATAATCGATCAAGTTGCAATATATATAAACCGAAAGGGAACACTAATTTTTGTGTGGGTCTGTGATTGTTGAGCTGTGTCCAACAATAGTTTATTACCGTTGGTTGATTGGTGATGTTTCTCAATCAAAACAGAAGTATAACCGCTGGAAAATCAAAGACAAAGGGTTTGTGGTATTGCGGTTAGGGTGTTTTCATCAAGAGATATAAAGGAGAGAAGAGAGAAGGTGTATCGGTTTTAGTGGTGATGAGGGTCGTTAATGGTTCTTGATTACAAGAAGAGAAAAAAAAACGAGAGGAAAAGAAGAGGGAAGATGGCTTTCGGTTATGGTGGCCGATGATGATTATGATGGAGAAGAAGGTGGATTGTGTGGTGATTCTCGATCTAACAACATAAAATAATACACGTAGTAGTTATGGTTTGTGGTGATCATCTAGTGAAATATAAACAAAAAACATATATATGTAGTAGTAGTTAAGTTGATCGTGGTAGTAGTGATTGCTATAACGGTTTACGATTACCTTTGTTTCTAATTGTCGACCCAAAACAGAAACACAATCGTGTAGCAATAGCAATCTTCGATGGCTTTGTTGTTTAAAAAGAGGAGAGGGATAGATAATGTGATGGTGATTGTGGGAGGTTCTTAAGTTTCTTACAACAAAGATGATGGTTCGTATAAGTATATCTTTGCATATATAAGTATGATATATGGGTTTAATATAGATAGATATATCAATTATGAATTTGTTAATGGAGGACTAGGAAGAAAGGTGGATTCTACTTTAATGATTTACACAAATCCATTGTACCATAATTTAATCAGGACAATGAAAGAAGAAAATAAAAAAATTAAAAGTGAACAATGACATGAAACAGATTTTGGAATCGAATCTATGATTTTGATCGTGATTTGTACCATTTTAGAGGCATAAAACAAAACATATACAGGTTGATTGTGATTGGGAACTGAATGAAACATGTATAACATCGGTTTATATAAATTATATTTATTATTAATAATTAGTATATATAAACATATTAATAATAATAATTTTGTTACTATTAATAATGATAATATGTAATAATAATAATAATAACATAAATAACAATGATAATAATAATTATCAATAATAATCTTAATAATAATCTTAATAATGATAATAATACTATTTAATAATAATAATAATGTTAATAATAACTATTGATAAAGAATCTAATGATTATAATGATAATAGTACTACTTGTTAATAATGATAATAAAAATTATAATTTTTAATGGTACTAATAATAATAATTAATGTAATAATAATATAACAACTTATAGTTAAACTTGTATTTACATCTAATATATTAATATTACCATTTATTAAGTAGGTAATATTATACTATATGATAATTATAATAATAATACTAATTATATTAATGTTAATAATAATATTAGTAATAATAATAATATATATATATCAAATTTCATATCTATATAATATATTTTAAAAATAACAATATTAATAATACTAGTCTTGATATTAATATTGAAAGTAATAACAATATTATTATAACATCTATATTTTTACTTGTAATTACATTTAATAAATATTACAATGTAATGATTCTTAATAACAATCATATATATATATATATATACATATATATATATATATATATATATATATATATATATATATATATATATATATATATATATATATATATATATATATATATATATATATATATATATCTATGTATATATATATATATATATATATATATATATATATATATATATATATAACCATTTTATTAGAAACTTAATTATTCTATTTATTATTTTACATTTTTAATTCTATTTGATAAAAGAGTTTTGTATTCAATCAAAATATTATATATATACTTATTTTTATATTTAAATAATTATTTACACAATTGTTCGTGAATCATCGGGAACAGTCAAAGGGTAAATGTTATCTATGTAAATAGTTCAAAAATTCTGAGAATCAACATTACAGACTTTGCTTATCGTGTCGAATTCATATTAAATTTAAATTTGGTCGGAAATTTCTGGGTCGTCACAGTACCTACCCGTTAAAGAAATTTCGTCCCGAAATTTGATTTAAGTGGTCATGGTTAATAATAAAAGTGTTTTCATGACGCATATGAGTTAATAAATAGAGTTTTATTACCATAAAGTAATATGAATAAAATAATTCTATTACTCGAAGCGTATGAGTGAAGCTATCACAAAAGAGTGAAATGAGAAATAAAGATTCATCTTGACATTTGATGTAATCACTGTTGAATTCCGGAATTCAAGGAATTTAAAGAAAATCTTTGAATCTATAAAAGATCTGATTCTTCAGTAATTCAGGAAATTAGGATTCTCTTTAATTTAATGTGATCATCTGCCTCGATCGCTACGTCTGATATTTCGCTATAAATTCACCTTCTTTGTTTCCTTTATATTTTGGAGTTCCATCCTTTTTGTTTTCTCTTCCCGACTTTAAGTCAAGCGAAAAATGATCCAGAATTCATAGGTATGAAGTTTGGAATGAACATAAATAATGTTCTGAGAAAGGGATTGCAATAGCACGATCTTGATTGGTCAAATTACCAGAATTCAAGAGAAAAACTAGAACTATTAGGAAAATATATTCTTGATATGTTTGGAGATTAGGTAGAATGTAAGAGTCGTGTAACATGGCACATGATGACGTTATGATATGTGAATCATCACGTTCCATTAGAAACTCAGCATGACTTACTGTAATATAATCACGTTGATCAAGTGTCATTATATTATACTAACTCATGCATCAGTTCCCAACACTACTTCAAAAACATTCATAATTTAAATTCAAAGATTTACAGAATATATAAACTAAAACAGTTTCCTTTTATGAGATAACACAGATAGTGCGGAGAGATAATTAATATCAGATGAGAATATTTATGAAGATATCTTCAGAAATATTGAGGATATTTACAAGGAAAGATACGATAATATCTTAGAATTTTAGATTCATAGTGTGATGAAGAAATTCATTCACAATGATTTAGAGCAATTAAGGAATAAGGTATTCGCTGAAGATTTCATCAGAAACAGAATCATCAGAATTTTTAAATACAGGGTTTGGTCCTTGTATTTGTCCTTGGTCTCCTTCAGGGTTTGATTACTTCATTTTTTCAGTATCAAAATCATTGAGCTTTTTCAATATTCCGAGTATTGATTCGTAGACTGGGTACTTTTTAGAATTTCAGAATTGAAGATCAAAATTTCTAGGAGTTACACGTTATATGTATATATAACTGTTGATGTAGTAATGCTACGAGATTTCAAAATACTGATTGCTAGTTCTCAGTAATTGGTATGGCCATTTTTGTTATAAGATGTGGATGAGTATATGATACTGTTTCGGTAAATATAATGATTTTTTGGAAAGTCAAAGATCAACGAAGTTGTTGGTAAGTTTACTGCTAATGTGGTGAAGTATAAATTGTTCTTCAGTAACGATGATGAAGGGGTAATCTTTAAAATAAAGTTTATTTAAATGAAAAATTGAAGCTGATTTGCTGGAGCTGTGACAAAATTGGCTAATTTGGAAAGAGATTGTAAAGTTATTTTGGGTAATAACAATGCCAAATGAGCTAGCACAGATACGTGTTAAACGTTTACTCAGTTTCCAAGAGTTTTTCAGGTGCATAACTATATGTATAAATCTTTCCTTCCGTAGCTGAAGTGCGGTTGGTTCATCCTCTCGATTGAGGTGTTTTCAAGAATCATGAACGGTTTGAACGCAGATTATAATCGTCAAGATACAAATGAGGTTTAAGATGAAATCAAGTGGCAACTTGAAGAAATGTTTAGTTTCATATGTTATAATCAATATTTTAATTCATTTTAACTGTCCAATGTTATTAGTCCACAGTCGATAGTCCACAGTTAACAGTCCAATAATTCATATATAGTTTAATATATAATATTCGAATTAATTAATACGTATCGTGACCCGTATACATGTCTCAGACTCGATCACAACTCAAAGTATATATATTATTGTAGAATCAACCTCAACCCTGTATAGCTAACTCCAGCATTACTGCATATAGAGTGTCTATGGTTATTCCAAATAATATATATAGATGCGTCTATATGATATGTCAAAACCTTGTATACGTGTCCCGATATTTAATGTGCGTAAAATAAATAACAGAAATTAAATGACGATAAATAAAATTGCGAGAATATAAATTGCGATAATTAAATTGCGATAAATAAAATGTAATCAGTTAGTTAGGAACAGTTAGCGTGGATTCTTAATAGAATTTTTTTTCATAGTTAATTTGTTTGTTTCTAACAAAGTTTATTTTGTCCAATGTTTTCTTCATTATGCCACTTGTTGGATTCTGGTAAATTAAAATCCAAATATGAAATTGGATGAAAATGGTTATTCTGCGGTGAACGGATACGTATATCTGTGAATGTAAGTATGGTAGTAAATGACTGTTGAATCAGATTCGAAGAATGTACATTGTAACTTATTAATGTGAAATCTAAATATTCCTCGGGTATTACCTACCCGTTAAAATATTTTCATCATTAACAGTTTGTACGAAAGAATTTTCAATTACAATCTTTATGAAAATATACTTACATATATATTTTTCTCAGATGTAATCATGGATTTAATGAGTTAATATGATATTAACTCATCTGATTTACCGTTAGAACAAGAATATATAATCTCTAAAACATTAGAGATTACATAATCGCCATGTCGAACGAAGATAAATGATGTAGAACGATACGTAGAACGATGATTACACTCGAGATACAGAATGAGATGTTGAGGCATGTGTTATTGATGGTATGGGTGCTGTTACTGATGGTACTGTTGGTGCTGGTGATGTTGCTGAAGCTGGTAAATTTTGCACCATATTCTCCAAATTGATTACTCAAGCACGAAGTTCGTTGACTTCTTCTATTATTCCGGGATGATTCTCGGTCGAAACGAGCGAATGAATAAGGTTTAGAATTTTAGCTAGAATATAATCATGGCTAGATATTTGGGAAATGAGGGTGAGAATGGTATTTCGGACTGGTTCACTGGTAAGTGCTTCAGGTTCTTCGTCAAGAGGTGAATTTGGTTGATAGAAAGGATCACCTTCTTTTTGTCTCCAATAATTAAGTAGGCTACGAACCCATCAAATGAATTGGTTGATTCATTCTGGTAACACTGTTTTCGGAGCTTAGGTGAAACTCCATATCGGAATAACTGTCGGAATCCGAGGAATTCGAACTGGTTGAGGGATTCATTTCGTACGATCAGATGAAGGATTTTCAATAAGAAATAGATTATAGGATGTAGATTAGTACCCTGCAATACATAATTTACATATGCATATATAATACTAAAATCCCATAAGTTACGGAGGAATCAACGGAAGCTGTTAGACAAAGGTAACAATAACAGATACGCTAAGATATGAATTTATCTATACACTGTCTATGCAATAGAGGCAGTAAGACGTGTCTATACTTTAAGGATGATAAGCAAATAATTTTCGACACTAAATGATAAGCAAAACTTTTGACATGCAGACACAGTCGAAGTCCAGACCCACTAATGCATCTAAACAACTATCAGTTAGACACACTAATGCAAGACCTGGTTCGCTAAGACCACCGCTCTGATACCAACTGAAATGCCCCGTTCATATACAATATAAACGATTCACAATAGTTGATTACATCGCGAGGTACTTGACCTCTATATGATACATTTTACAAACATTGCATTCGTTTTTAAAAGACAAACTTTCTTTACATCGAAAGTTGATGGAAAGCATACTATTTCATAATACCTCCAACTATAATTGACTTAATAATAATCTTGATGAACTCGACTACTCGAATGCAACATCTTTTGAAATATGTCATGAATGACTTCAAGTAATATCTCTAATATGAGCAAATGCACAGCGGAAGATTTCTTTCATACCTGAGAATAAACATGCTTTCAAGTGTCAACCAAAAGGTTGGTGAGTTCATAGGTTTATCATAAAGTAATAAAATTCATCATTTTGATAGACCACAAGATTTAAATCCTGCATGGTACAAATGGGCCCGAATCCTCTACCTACCTGTAATGTACATGCGATATCTTTTAAATACAGTACACATTTCTCGTGTACGAAATCATCTTTCATAAATCTTAGTAACCGTACACATATCTTGTGCACAAAAATAACATACACATAACCTGTGTATAAAATCATTCTCTCGATACAGAACATTCACTTTTTATTGCTTTTATAACTTGGCTTGGTAACCGACCTTAACATATAATGCGCATAAATAATATCCCCAAAACAGAACATCTCGTCTGTATAATATATAAACTTCGAAGTACTAAACACCACGCCCACTAGCCCTTTCGTCTAGTGAACATTCTGGGTGGGGGTGTTAAACCCGATAGCTACCTTTAGGATTCGCGTCAATTAGGCGTGCACTAATACTCAAAATTAGTGATGTTTCCTAATTCTTAGGTTACCAAGCAATAATAATCAGGGGAAAAATATTCATATCAATTGTGGCAATTATCACGTCCACATAATTCAATAGTGGCAATTATCACGTCCACATAATTCATTCGAGGAATGTTTTGCATGTGTCTATCTCGTCAAACATTTTTAAAAGCATTTCATGTATTCGCAGTTCAAAATGTATTTCAAAAGCATTTAATAAAGCAGTTGTAAAAGTAGCGCATGTATTCCCAGTCCCAAAAATGTAAAGAGTAAAAGGGAATCAAATGAACTCACCATACTGTATTTTGTAGTAAAAATACTTATGACGACATTAAACAAATGTAGGGTTGGCCTTGGATTCATGAACCTATATCAGTAATATATATTAAAACATATAAACACATAATTCCATTTTTTAATCATATGATATTTATTTAAGTATTTTAATTATATAATAATCATACTAAATTCTATTTAAGATATATATATCTATATATATACTTTACTTATTTATTATATCTTCAATTATGTGTTACATATATTTATTAATATTTATACATATAGTTATATTATTATATGTATATAAGTAGTTAGTATTATATCAAAAAATCAGTAATTTGTTATAGGTAATAGTTATATAATTAATGTCAATATGTTCATTCTAATATCTTATGTAACATTAATATAATTATATTAAGTATCAAATATATTTTTATGTATCTAATATGTATTTGATAAAATAATGTTAATAATGATAATAATAATAATAATAATAATAATAATAATAATAATAATAATAATAATAATAATAATAATAATAATAATAATAATAATAATAATAATAATAATAATAATAATAATAATAATAATAATAAGAATCATGTTAATGATAAAGATAGTAATAAAAATGATAATTTTAATAATAATACCAATAATCTTAATGATTTTAATAAAAATACTTATAATGATGTTAGTAATAATAATAATAATAATTATAATAATAACAATAATAATATTAATAATAAAAATAAAGATAAACTACCTTAAGGGTATAATCTTCCAAAATAAAATAAAACTATCTCCGCCAGGACTAGAACCCGCGACCTCTTGCTACCCTACACCTCCCCTTAACCATCTGCGCTGCTTATTCCTTTCTGTATTAATCCCTATTTTGATTTTATTTAACCGTATGATCTATTTCTACTACTTCTCATCTCATTCAAGAATTCATCGACCAAAGTAACATCTATTACCTTAATATCAATATTATCAAAATCTTGTTGCTGTAAACATTACTTCATAATCAGCAATACTGTGACGACCCGGGAATTTCCGACCAAATTTAAACTTAATCTTTATGTGATTTCAACACGATAAGCAAAGCCTATTAAACCGAGTCTCAAAATGTTGGAACTATTTTTTTTCATGAATGCATTTGACCTTGACTATTCCCGACGATTCACGAACAATTAGTTACAAATAAATATATATAGATACATAAATAAGTGAGTATATATATATATATATATATATATATATATATATATATATATATATATATATATATATATATATATATATATATATATATATATATATAAACAAAAGTACATATAATAATTTGAAATAATAAAATACAATTTAATCGATTGAGTTAATATGTAAATTACGACACAAGATAAAAAGTTGTTATTAATAAAACTATATATAAATATATATATTTTATGTATAATTATTATTAATTGTAACATATATATAAGGTATAAATAATAAATATTCAATGAAAGTTAGTATATAATATATTATTCCTTATATAATTAATGATACCTATATATAATACAAATATAAATATAGTTTTTATAATAATATTGTTACTACTTCCCATATTAATATCACTATTAATGCTATTAATAATCTATAGATATGAGTTTAACATATATAGATTGATAAAGTATTATTATTATTATTAATATTATTGTTATTATTAATAATATTAGTATTATTAGTATTAATGTTATTAACAATATTATGGTTATACATTTTAAGTTAATTATTATCATTATCATTAGTAATATTATTATTACTATTACATTACTATAAATTTGTATTATTATTTATTATATTGTATAATATTAAGAGTATTATTTAATATTATGATTAATTATAATCTATAAAAAATAAAAGAGATATACAAATACAGAGATATATAAATACAAATAGATATATACAGATATATATAAATATATATGCGTTATATACATATATACATATTAGGAAATCTGTATTATTATTTATTATTATTATTATTATTATTATTATTATTATTATTATTATTATGTATTTATTTAATCAATTATATAAATTATAAAGTCAAGAACTAAAGCACTTTCTGTTTGTTTCTCCATCAAACTTTTCCACATTTTGTTCTTGTCTGAAATTTGGTTAGCTATCGATCTAATCCACTGCAAAACAACAATTAGATAAAATACAAAATCTGTTGAGAGTCATTATCAAACTTTTTTTTATTTTTCCTATTTTTTTCTGTTCTTGTGAGGGATCTGTGGACCACCATTTTCTATAAATCAAAGGATTACTCTCATATTATTAACAGCTCAATCAACTTTCTTCTCTAACAGTTGCAATTATTCTAAACAAAATTCAAATTGTAAATATACATTTTTTTTATATCCTGCAGCTCGATACCTCTGTAATGAACTTAAAACACCATAACTCGGATTCGATTGAATTTTCAAAAACTAGAAATATAGAAGTGTTAGGAATCTCTTACTCAATCTTTCTGCAAAGTTTTACGACCCAATTCCTCAAAACGAATTCGAATTTGAGAGTCAAAGTTTTCGAATTAAAAAGTCAAATATTGTTCTTCAATTGAATTCGTGATATCTGTTACGATTTAAGGGAAATTGAGGATTGAGAAAGATTTTAGAAAATTTTTACAACTTATTCCATGTTGTGATTTTTAGCTAAAACATTTTCAAACTCTAAATCATATTTTTTTTAGAACCGTGTGCTGCACAGCAGCGATGCTGTTTTTTTTAATTATATTTTTTACAATTAATATAAACATTTGATTTTATAAAATTAGTAATATTTTGAAGTATCAAAATTCATTGTGTATGAGTTGGATATATTGGTTTTGATACCTCTGACCGAACTGTAATGTGAAGAAGATGAAGAAAAAGGAGAAACATAATGGAAGGGTTAAATAAAATTGGCTTTGGGTTTAATCAGAAATGAAAGGATAGCGTAATGGTTGTGTGTGTGTTAGCGGGTTTCGAGAGGTCGGGGGTTAGAGTCCCTGGAGGGGCTGTATTCTTTTTAGGCCGATTTTCTTGAGGTAGTCACATCTTTTTATTTTTATTTATTTATTTATTTATTATTATTATTATTATTATTAATTATTATTATTATTATTATTTACTATCATTATGTTAGTTGTTATTATAGGATTATTGTTATTATTAATGTAAAGTATGATATTATTTTTATTATTACTAGTATTATCAATTAAATTTTTTAGTATTATCATGACTAACATTATTATTATTATTGTAGTTATCATCATTAATATGATTATGAACATGTTAATAACATTCATGTTACGAAATTTATAACAAAAGCGATATGATAAAATTATCGAAAATGGTTATAATTAAATGAATACAAGTACGATTAGGAAAACGATTATGAATTTAAGTTATAAAATAGGTAGTCATAAGTAAGTATTAGTATTGTTATTAGTAGTATTATTATCATTTTAGTTATTAAGATAAATATTAGTGTTATTATTATTATTAGTAAATCATTTTTTTTATCAAAACTATTTTTTAAAACAAATAAATATTCTGTGCATAAAATATACTTATTACATATATTCTAATTGTATTAATATTTTACATAACTATATATATATAAAACCTATTAATATTATTTATATAAATACTTACATATAACAAACCATTGATTTTTAATTATAACACTAAACAAGTATATATATAAATATGGACACATTAATATAACTATATAGATTTTAATCATTTTAAAACATATATACAAAATAAATATATATAACATATAAGTTATTAATATAAAAATTATATCATTAATAATAATATATATGAATTTGTTTGATTACGATTATATGTTTTAATATAAATATGAATAATATAGGTTCGTGAATCCGAGGTCAACCATGCATTGTTTAGTTGTTCAATATCGTCATATGTATTTTTACTACAAAATACATTAGGTGAGTTTCATTTTCTCCCTTTTTAAATGCTTTTGCAATATATATTTTTGGGACTGAGAATACATGCGCTTTTATACATATTTAACGAAATAGACACAAGTAATCAAAACTACATTATATGGTTGAATGATCGAAGCCGAATATGCCCCTTTTACTTGGTAACCTAAGAATTAGGGAACATCACTAATTTTGAGAATTAGTGCACGCCTAATTGACGCGAATCCTAAAGATAGATCTATTGGGCCTAACGAACCCCATCCAAAGTACCGGATGCTTTAGTACTTCGATGTTGTTTTTATCATGTCCGAAGGATTTCCCGGAATGATAGGGGATATTCTTATATGCATCTTGTTAATGTCGGTTACCAGGTGTTCAATCCATATGAATAATTTTTGTCTCTATGCATGGGACGTATATTTATGAGAACTGGAAATGAAATTCTTGTGGTCTATTAAAATGATGAAAATGATCATTTATGATAAACTAATGAACTCACCAACCTTTTGGTTGACACTTTAAAGCATGTTTATTCTCAGGTATGAAAGAAATCTTCCGCTGTGCATTTGATCATTTTAATGATATTACTTGGAGTCATTCATGACATATTTCAAAAGACGTTGCATTCGTGTCGTTGAGTTCATCAAGATTATTATTAAGTCAATTATAGTTGATTATGTTATGAAATGGTACGCATGCCGTCAACTTTCGATGTAAAGAAAGTTTGTCTTTTAAAAACGAATGCAATGTTTGTAAAATGTATCATATAGAGGTCAAGTACCTCGCGATGTAACCAACTATTGTGAATCATTTGTAATCGATATGGACTTCGTCTGGATGGATTAGGACGGGTCACTTCAAATACCAATTTCACAGAATCATAACCATCCTCATTATCTTATTTCATGTATCTTTCTTAAACCCTAATCATAACATTAAGTATTATTATCATAATTATCATTGATCACCATTTTAATCACATCATTCATTATTGTACTTGCCATTCATTACCATCGATCCCCTATACCTGCTAAATAATAACGAGTAGGAAGAGAAGGGAAAGCAGCAACTCAGCGGCCCAACATACTTACTTGGATCACGGCCCAAGATGCGTTTAAATAGCCCAATCACATAATATAATATAAGGGCCTGCCACTTCATATCAATAAATTTTGGATTGATGGTTTTGGATTTTTCTTTTCCTTATTACTATCATCCGACCGACGCAGACAAAGAATTACGCGTATATTAAATTGAATCATGGGGTTTTATTTGATTTGCATTTGTCGGCTAATAGTATATAAAAGGAACGTGCCAAAACTTTAACCATCATCATCATTATTGATAGTTTATTATCACTGTACCATTATTATAATCGATCAAGTTGCAATATATATAAACCGAAAGGGAACATTAATTTTTATGTGGGTCTGTGATTGTTGAGCTGTGTCCAACAGCAGTTTATTAACGTTGGCTGATTGGTGATGTTTCTCAATCAAAACAGAAGTATAACTGCTGGAAAATCAAAGACAAAAGGTTTGTGGTATTGCAGTTAGGGTGTTTTCATCAAGAGATATAAAGGAGAGAAGAGAGAAGGTGTATCGGTTTTAGTGGTGATGAGGGTCGTTAATGGTTCTTGATTACAAGAAGAGAAAAAAAAACGAGAGGAAAAGAAGAGGGAAGATGGCTTTCGGTTATGGTGGCCGATGATGATTATGATGGAGAAGAAGGTGGATCGTATGGTGATTCTCGGTCTAACAACATAAAATAATACACGTAGTAGTTATGGTTTATGGTTATAACGGTTTACGATTACCTTTGTTTCTAATTGTCGACCCAAAACAGAAACACAATCGTGTAGCAATAGCAATCTTCGATGGCTTTGTTGTTTAAAAAGAGGAGAGGGATAGATAATGCGATGGTGATTGTGGGTGGTTCTTAAGTTTCTTACAACAAAGATGATGGTTCGCATAAGTATATCTTTGCATATATATGTATGATATATGGGTTTAATATAGATAGATATATCAATTATGAATTAGTTAATGGAGGACAAGGAAGAAAGGTGGATTCTACTTTAATGATTTACATCAAATCCATCGTACCATAATTTAATCAAGACAATGAAAGAAGAAAAGAAAAAAATTAAAAGTGAACAATGATATGAAACAGATTTTGGAATCGAATCTATGATTTTGATCATGATTTGTACCATTTTAGTGGCATAAAACAAAACATATACAGGTTGATTGTGATTGGGAGCTGAATGAAACATGTATAACATCGGTTTATATAAATTATATTTATTATTAATAATTAGTATATATGAACATATTAATAATAATAATTTTGTTACTATTAATAATGATAATAAGTAATAATAATAATAATAACATAAATAACAATGATAATAATAATTATCAATAATAATCTTAATAATAATCTTAATAATGATAATAATACTATTTAATAATAATAATGTTAATAATAATTATTGATAAAGAATCTAATGATTATAATGATAATAGTACTACTTGTTAATAATGATAATAAAAATTATAATTTTTAATGGTACTAATAATAATAATTAATGTAATAATAATATAACAACTTATAGTTAAACTTGTATTTACATCTAATATATTAATATTACCATTTATTAAGTAGATAATATTATATTATATGATAATTATAATAATAATAATAATAATAATAATAATAATAATAATAATAATAATAATAATAATAATAATACTAATTATATTAATATTAATAATAATATTAGTAATAATAATAATATATATATCAAATTTCATATCTATATAATATATTTTAAAAATAACAATATTAATAATACTAGTCTTGATATTAATATTGGAAGTAATAACAATATTATTATAACATCTATATTTTTACTTGTAATTACATTTAATAAATATTACAATGTAATGATTCTTAATAACAATCATATATATATATATATATATATATATATATATATATATATATATATATATATATATATATATATATATATATATATATATATATGTATATATATATATATATATATATATATATATTACCATTTTATTAGAAACTTAATTATTCTATTTATTATTTTACATTTTTAATTCTATTTGATAAAAGAGTTTTGTATTCAATCAAAATATTATATATATACTTATTTTTATATTTAAATAATTATTTACACAATTGTTCGTGAATCGTCGGGAACAGTCAAAGGGTAAATGTTATCCATGTAAACAGTTCAAAAATTCTGAGACTCAACATTACAGACTTTTCTTATCGTGTCGAATTCATATTAAGTTTAAATTTGGTCGGAAATTTCCGGGTCGTCAAAGTTTCGGTTTAGAGTGAGGTTCGATGGTGGGTGTCCGGTGGTTATGGTGGTGAAAGATTAGGGTGTTGATAGTTTTGATTGATCATAAGAGATTTGTTTATATATAAACATATATATAGATAAATATATATAATTTAATATATAATCATATATTTCAAAAGTTACACAGTAATTGTAATAGTAATATATATGTTTTAATAATTCAGATTCGCCAAAATTTGAGTCTTGGTTCAATTCACAGAATTATTAAAGTACGGTGATATATATATAATAATATTAATAATAATATTAAATTATTCAAATGAAATTTAAACATGTTTAAATGAGTTAGAAGCCTTAAATTATTGAATTACTATTTCTTTCACGGACTGAATTTCGTACTCCGTCGTTAATCAGGGGTGGATAAAAGTTCTCCGAAAAATCCCATATTTTTAAATTAAATGTCTTTTTTTAGTCATTATGGTATAAAATTCGATCATTAATTTATTAAATAAAAATTACATCAACTGTCCCTCTCGATTTTGAGTAAATTATAAAAAGTGTTAAAACTTAACAAATAGTTCCTAAATATATTTTTAATAAGCTTATAATTTATAAAACTCATTTTCGGATCACCGTTTATTTTAAAATCATATAAGTTCGAATTAAACTTCTCTAATATCAATCGGAACATCAAACGAGTATTACAATCATTTAATATTTATTTTTAATATACTTTTATGTATATATAGACATGTTTTAAATAATAATTATTATAATATCATATTTCTTAACAACAACATTCAATATTTCAAATTATACTTCCAATTATTATTTATATATATACACACATATCTATTTATAAATAGTTGTTCGTGAATTGTCGAGAAAAGTCGAAGGGTAATTGAATACATGAACACGGTTCAAAATTTTTGAGACTTCAACATTACAGACTTTGCTTATCGTATCGGAAACATATAAAGATCAAGTTTAAATTTGGTCGAAAATTTCCGGGTCGTCACGGTACCTACCCGTTAATGAAATTTCGTCCCAAAATTTGATCGAGGTGGTCATGGCTAACAATAAAAATATTTTTATGACGAATATGAGTCGATAAATAGAATTTTATCACCATTGGGTAATGTGGATAAAGTAATTCGATTACTCGGAGAGTTTGGATGAAACTATCACAAAAGAGTGAAATGAATAAATGCAGGTTTGTCTTAGTTGGTGACGTAGTCACGGTTGATTTCCAAAATTTAAGGGATTTAGAGAAAATCTTCGAAATCTAAAAGATTTGATTCCTCGGCGAGTAAGGAAATTAAGATCTCTATAATTAAATACGGTGATCCGCCTCGATTACTCTGTCTGATATTTTCATTATAAATTAAGCTCTTTTGTTCTATTATTCTCACCATTCCTATACTTTGTTTCTTAGTTCTTACATCCAAAAGATTGTGAAAATGCTTAATCCCGTTCTAATCCTTGATATTTTCCTAATTATCATTTCTGTCATCCTTCTTTTCAATCTTCTACCAGAAGAATCTGTTTACTTCTACTATTACCTTGGGATGATACTATTCTTAATTATACCGTGTCTTTATATTACTATTCGTATTAATATCCACGGTTTGTAATCTCCGTGTTGTTATTAAGCTTTATATTTTCTCTTATATTTTAGAGCTCTTTGCCTTTTTATTATCTTCTCGACCTCTAGTAAAGCGAGTAACAGTCCAGAATTCGTAAGTATGGAGTTTTGAATGAACATCATGTTCTAAACAAGAAAGAACGTATTAGCACGATTTGATTTGTCAAATTACCAGAATTCAAGAGAAAAGATAGAACTATTAGGAAGATATGTTCTCAATATATTTAAAGATTAGGTAGAATGTAAGAGTCGTGTAAATGGTACATGATGATGTTATGGTCTGTGAATCATCATGTTTCATTAGAAACTTAGCATGACTTACTTAATATAATTACATTGATCAAGTGTCATTATATTATACTAACTCATGCTTAAGATCCCAACACTACTTCAAAAACATTCATAATTTAAACTCGAAGGTTTACAAAATATAGAAACTAACATAGTTTCTTTTATGTTGTAACACAGATAGCGCGAAAAGATAAATGATTTCGGATAAGAATAGTTATGAAAATATCTTCATAACTATCGAGGATATTTATAATGAAAGATATGATAATATCTTAGAATTTTAGAATCATAGTGTGATGAAGAAATTCATTCACAATGATTTAGAGCAATTAAGGAGTAAGGTATTCGTTAAAGTTTTCATCAGAAACAGAATCATCAGGATTCTTATGTACAAGTTTAGTCCTTGTGATTTGTTCAGAGTCTCCTTCATGATTTGCTCAATTCATTTTTTCAGTATCAAAATCTTTGAGCTTTTTCAACGCTCCATTCTTTATCATCAACTTTTGACTATTAAGGCAGTCTTCAGTTTTCACTGCTTCATTAACTTTTTCAAAACTCGGAAAATTGATTTGTAAACTAGGTGCTTTTCAGAATTTTCAGAATGAAAGGTCATAATTCTAAGAGATAGATGTTATATGTATGCATATAACTGTTGATGTAGTAACCTTGCGAGATTCAAAATACTGATTGCTAATTCTCGGTAATTAGTATGGTAATTCTCGTTACAAGATGTGGATGAGTATACGATAGGGTTTTAATGAACAAATATAATGGTTTTTCGGAGACACTTAAGCCAATGAGTGATGAAGTGTCTGGTGTAACATCCCGCCTTTTTCCATTTACTTTTCCGTTATACTAATATAAAGTCCGTTATATGTTTATAACATCTCCCGTTGATACGCGTTTTAAATTATCTCGTTTAGGTAATTCCCGCACCCGAACGAAAGTTGAGGGACTAAAACTTGACAAGGGATCAAACTGAAATGTCCCGTTCTTATTGATTAAAAACGTTCCATATTAATTGATTTCGTTGCGAGGTTTTGACCTCTATATGAGACGTTTTTCAAAGACTGCATTCATTTTTAAAACAAACCATAACCTTTATTTCATAAATAAAGGTTTAAAAAGCTTTACGTAGATTATCAAATAATGATAATCTAAAATATCCTGTTTACACACGACCATTACATAATGGTTTACAATACAAATATGTTACATCGAAATCAGTTTCTTGAATGCAGTTTTTACACAATATCATACAAACATGGACTCCAAATCTTGTCCTTATTTTAGTATGCAACAGCGGAAGCTCTTAATATTCACCTGAGAATAAACATGCTTTAAACGTCAACAAAAATGTTGAAGAGTTATAGGTTTAACCTATATATATCAAATCGTAACAATAGACCACAAGATTTCATATTTCAATACACATCCCATACATAGAGATAAAAATCATTCATATGGTGAACACCTGGTAACCGACAATAACAAGATGCATATATAAGAATATCCCCATCATTCCGGGACACCCTTCGGATATGATATAAATTTTGAAGTACTAAAGTATCCGGTACTTTGGATGGGGTTTGTTAGGCCCAATAGATCTATCTTTAGGATTCGCGTCAATTAGGGTGTCTGTTCCCTAATTCTTAGATTACCAGACTTAATAAAAAGGGGCATATTCGATTTCGATAATTCAACCATAGAATGTAGTTTCACGTACTTGTGTCTATTTTGTAAATCATTTATAAAACCTGCATGTATTCTCATCCCAAAAATATTAGATTTTAAAAGTGGGACTATAACTCACTTTCACAGATTTTTACTTCGTCGGGAAGTAAGACTTGGCCACTGGTTGATTCACGAACCTATAACAATATATACATAAATATCAAAGTATGTTCAAAATATATTTACAACACTTTTAATATATTTTGATGTTTTAAGTTTATTAAGTCAGCTGTCCTCGTTAGTAACCTACAACTAGTTGTCCACAGTTAGATGTACAGAAATAAATCGATAAATATTATCTTGAATCAATCCACGACCCAGTGTATACGTATCTCAGTATTGATCACAACTCAAACTATATATATTTTGGAATCAACCTCAACCCTGTATAGCTAACTCCAACATTCACATATAGAGTGTCTATGGTTGTTCCGAAATATATATAGATGTGTCGACATGATAGGTCGAAACATTGTATACGTGTCTATGGTATCTCAAGATTACATAATATACAATACAAGTTGATTAAGTTTTGGTTGGAATAGATTTGTTACCAATTTTCACGTAGCTAAAATGAGAAAAATTATCCAATCTTGTTTTACCCATAACTTCTTCATTTTAAATCCGTTTTGAGTGAATCAAATTGCTATGGTTTCATATTTAACTCTATTTTATGAATCTAAACAGAAAAAGTATAGGTTTATAGTCGGAAAAATAACTTACAAGTCGTTTTTGTAAAGGTAGTCATTTCAGTCGAAAGAACGACGTCTAGATGACCATTTTAGAAAACATACTTTCACTTTGAGTTTAACCATAATTTTTGGATATAGTTTCATGTTCATAATAAAAATCATTTTCTCAGAATAACAACTTTTAAATCAAAGTTTATCATAGTTTTTAATTAACTAACCCAAAACAGCCCGCGGTGTTACTACGACGGCGTAAATCCGGTTTTACGGTGTTTTTCGTGTTTCCAGGTTTTAAATCATTAAGTTAGCATATCATATAGATATAGAACATGTGTTTAGTTGATTTTAAAAGTCAAGTTAGAAGGATTAACTTTTGTTTGCGAACAAGTTTAGAATTAACTAAACTATGTTCTAGTGATTATAAGTTTAAACTTTCGAATAAGATAGCTTTATATGTATGAATCGAATGATGTTATGAACATCATTACTACCTTAAGTTCCTTGGATAAACCTACTGGAAAATAGAAAAATGGATCTAGCTTCAATGGATCCTTGGATGGCTCGAAGTTCTTGAAGCAAAATCATGACACGAAAACAAGTTCAAGTAAGATCATCACTTGAAATAAGATTGTTATAGTTATAGAAATTGAACCAAAGTTTGAATATGATTATTACCTTGTATTAGAATGATAACCTACTGTAAGAAACAAAGATTTCTTGAGGTTGGATGATCACCTTACAAGATTGGAAGTGAGCTAGCAAACTTGAAAGTATTCTTGATTTTATGAAACTAGAACTTTTGAAATTTATGAAGAACACTTAGAACTTGAAGATAGAACTTGAGAGAGATCAATTAGATGAAGAAAATTGAAGAATTAAAGTGTTTGTAGGTGTTTTTGGTCGTTGGTGTATGGATTAGATATAAAGGATATGTAATTTTGTTTTCATGTAAATAAGTCATGAATGATTACTCATATTTTTGTAATTTTATGAGATATTTCATGCTAGTTGCCAAATGATGGTTCCCACATGTGTTAGGTGACTCACATGGGCTGCTAAGAGCTGATCATTGAAGTGTATATACCAATAGTACATACATCTAAAAGCTGTGTATTGTACGAGTACGAATACGGGTGCATACGAGTAGAATTGTTGATGAAACTGAACGAGGATGTAATTGTAAGCATTTTTGTTAAGTAGAAGTATTTTGATAAGTGTCTTGAAGTCTTTCAAAAGTGTATGAATACATATTAAAACACTACATGTATATACATTTTAACTGAGTCGTTAAGTCATCGTTAGTCGTTACATGTAAATGTTGTTTTGAAACCTTTAGGTTAACGATCTTGTTAAATGTTGTTAACCCAATGTTTATAATATCAAAAGAGATTTTAAATTATTATATTATCATGATATTATGATGTACGAATATCTCTTAATATGATATATATACATTAAATGTCGTTACAACGATAATCGTTACATATATGTCTCGTTTCAAAATCATTAAGTTAGTAGTCTTGTTTTTACATATGTAGTTCATTGTTAATATACTTAATGATATGTTTACTTATCATAATATCATGTTAACTATATATATAACCATATATATGTCATCATATAGTTTTTACAAGTTTTAACGTTCGTGAATCACCGGTCAACTTGGGTGGTCAATTGTCTATATGAAACCTATTTCAATTAATCAAGTCTTAACAAGTTTGATTGCTTAACATGTTGGAAACATTTAATCATGTAAATATCAATCTCAATTAATATATATATAAACATGGAAAAGTTCGGGTCACTACAGTACCTACCCGTTAAATAAATTTCGTCCCGAAATTTTAAGCTGTTGAAGGTGTTGACGAATCTTCTGGAAATAGATGCGGGTATTTCTTCTTCATCTGATCTTCACGCTCCCAGGTGAACTCGGGTCCTCTACGAGCATTCCATCGAACCTTAACAATTGGTATCTTATTTTGCTTAAGTCTTTTAACCTCACGATCCATTATTTCGACGGGTTCTTCGATGAATTGAAGTTTTTCGTTGATTTGGATTTCATCTAACGGAATAGTGAGATCTTCTTTAGCAAAACATTTCTTCAAATTCGAGACGTGGAAAGTGTTATGTACAGCCGCGATTTGTTGAGGTAACTCTAGTCGGTAAGCTACTGGTCCGACACGATCAATAATCTTGAATGGTCCAATATACCTTGGATTTAATTTCCCTCGTTTACCAAATCGAACAACGCCTTTCCAAGGTGCAACTTTAAGCATGACCATCTCTCCAATTTCAAATTCTATATCTTTTCTTTTAATGTCAGCGTAGCTCTTTTGTCGACTTTGGGCGGTTTTCAACCGTTGTTGAATTTGGATGATCTTCTCGGTAGTTTCTTGTATAATCTCCGGACCCGTAATCTGTCTATCCCCCACTTCACTCCAACAAATTGGAGACCTGCACTTTCTACCATAAAGTGCTTCAAACGGCGCCATCTCAATGCTTGAATGGTAGCTGTTGTTGTAGGAAAATTCTGCTAACGGTAGATGTCGATCCCAACTGTTTCCGAAATCAATAACACATGCTCGTAGCATGTCTTCAAGTGTTTGTATCGTCCTTTCACTCTGCCCATCAGTTTGTGGATGATAGGCAGTACTCATGTCTAGACGAGTTCCTAATGCTTGCTGTAATGTCTGCCAGAATCTTGAAATAAATCTGCCATCCCTATCAGAGATAATAGAGATTGGTATTCCATGTCTGGAGATGACTTCCTTCAAATACAGTCGTGCTAACTTCTCCATCTTGTCATCTTCTCTTATTGGCAGGAAGTGTGCTGATTTGGTGAGACGATCAACTATTACCTAAATAGTATCAAAACCACTTGCAGTCCTTGGCAATTTAGTGATGAAATCCATGGTAATGTTTTCCCATTTCCATTCCGGGATTTCGGGTTGTTGAAGTAGACCTGATGGTTTCTGATGCTCAGCTTTGACCTTAGAACACGTCAAACATTCTCCTACGTATTTAGCAACATCGGCTTTCATACCCGGCCACCAAAAATGTTTCTTGAGATCCTTGTACATCTTCCCCGTTCCAGGATGTATTGAGTATCTGGTTTTATGAGCTTCTCTAAGTACCATTTCTCTCATATCTCCAAATTTTGGTACCCAAATCCTTTCAGCCCTATACCGGGTTCCGTCTTCCTGAATATTAAGATGCTTCTCCGATCCTTTGGGTATTTCATCCTTTAAATTTCCCTCTTTTAAAACTCCTTGTTGCGCCTCCTTTATTTGAGTAGTAATGTTATTATGAATCATTATATTCATAGATTTTACTCGAATGGGTTCTCTGTCCTTCCTGCTCAAGGCATCGGCTACCACATTTGCCTTCCCCGGGTGGTAACGAATCTCAAAGTCGTAATCATTCAATAATTCAATCCACCTACGCTGCCTCATATTCAGTTGTTTCTGATTAAATATGTGTTGAAGACTTTTGTGGTCGGTATATATAATACTTTTGACCCCATATAAGTAGTGCCTCCAAGTCTTTAATGCAAAAACAACCGCGCCTAATTCCAAATCATGCGTCGTATAATTTTGTTCGTGAATCTTCAATTGTCTAGACGCATAAGCAATCACCTTCGTTCGTTGCATTAATACACAACCGAGACCTTGCTTTGATGCATCACAATAAATCACAAAATCATCATTCCCTTCAGGCAATGACAATATAGGTGCCGTAGTTAACTTTTTCTTCAATAACTGAAACGCTTTCTCTTGTTCATCATTCCATTCAAATTTCTTCCCTTTATGCGTTAATGCAGTCAAGGGTTTTGCTATTCTGGAAAAGTCTTGGATGAACCTTCTGTAGTAACCAGCTAGTCCTAAAAATTGGCGTATGTGTTTTGGAGTTTTCGGGGTTTCCCACTTTTCAACAGTTTCTATCTTTGCCGGATCCACCTTAATACCTTCTTTGTTCACTATGTGACCGAGGAATTGAACTTCTTCCAACCAAAATGCACACTTTGAAAACTTAGCGTACAATTCTTCCTTCCTCAATACTTCTAACACCTTTCTCAAATGTTCACCGTGTTCTTGGTCATTCTTTGAGTAAATAAGTATGTCATCAATGAAAACAATGACAAACTTGTCAAGGTATGGTCCACACACTCGGTTCATAAGGTCCATGAACACAGCTGGTGCATTAGTTAAACCAAACGGCATGACCATAAACTCGTAATGACCGTAACGTGTTCTGAAAGCAGTATTTGGAATATCATCTTCTTTCACCCGCATTTGATGATACCCGGAACGTAAGTCAATCTTTGAATAAACAGACGAGCCTTGTAGTTGATCAAATAAGTCATCGATTCTCGGTAGTGGGTAGCGGTTCTTGATGGTAAGTTTGTTCAACTCTCGGTAGTCGATACACAACCTGAATGTACCATCTTTCTTCTTGACAAACAAAACAGGAGCTCCCCACGGTGATGTGCTTGGTCGAATGAAACCACGCTCTAAAAGTTATTGTAATTGGCTTTGCAGTTCTTTCATCTCGCTGGGTGCGAGTCTGTAAGGAGCACGAGCTATTGGTGCAGCTCCTGGTACAAGATCTATTTGAAATTCAACGGATCGATGTGGGGGTAATCCCGGTAATTCTTTCGGAAATACATCGGGAAATTCTTTTGCAATGGGAACATCATTGATGCTCTTTTCTTCAGTTTGTACTTTCTCGACGTGTGCTAGAACAGCATAGCAACCTTTTCTTATTAGTTTTTGTGCCTTCAAATTACTAATAAGATGTAGCTTCGTGTTGCCCTTTTCTCCGTACACCATTAAGGGTTTTCCTTTTTCTCGTATAATGCGAATTGCATTTTTGTAACAAACGATCTCCGCTTTCACTTCTTTCAACCAGTCCATACCGATTATCACATCAAAACTCCCTAACTCTACTGGTATCAAATCAATCTTAAATGTTTCGCTAACCAGTTTAATTTCTCGATTCCGACATATATTATCTGCTGAAATTAATTTACCATTTGCTAATTCGAGTAAAAATTTACTATCCAAAGGCGTCAATGGACAACTTAATTTAGCACAAAAATCTCTACTCATATAGCTTCTATCCGCACCCGAATCAAATAAAACGTAAGCAGATTTATTGTCAATAAGAAACGTACCCGTAACAAGCTCCGGGTCTTCCTGTGCCTCTACCGCATTAATATTGAAAACTCTTCCACGGCCTTGTCCATTCGTGTTCTCCTGGTTCGGGCAATTTCTAATAATGTGGCCCGGTTTTCCACATTTATAACAAACTACATTGGCATAACTTGCTCCGACACTACTTGCTCCGCCATTACTCGTTCCGACACCATTTGTTCCTTTCGTTCTATTAACCCCTGGTCCGTAGACCTCACACTTCGCCGCGCTATGACCATTTCTTTTACACTTGTTGCAAAATTTGGTGCAGAACCCCGAGTGATTCTTTTCACACCTTTGGCATAGTTGCTTCTGATTGTTGTTATTGTTGCGGTTATTATTGTTGTTGGGATGATTGTTGTAGTTGCTGCTGTTGTTGTTGTTGTTGTTGTTGTTGGGCCGTTTGTTGTAGTTGCGATTGATGTTGCGATTGTTGGGATAATTGTTGCGATTATTGTTGTAATTGCTGTTGTTGTTGTATTGGACATTCTTATCACCGTTTTCCTCCCACTTTCTTTTGACTTGCTTCACATTGGCCTCTTCAGCAGTCTGTTCTTTAATTCTTTCTTCAATCTGGTTCACTAGTTTGTGAGCCATTCTACATGCCTGTTGTATGGAGGCGGGCTCGTGTGAACTTATATCTTCTTGGATTCTTTCCGGTAATCCTTTCACAAACGCGTCGATCTTCTCTTCCTCATCTTCGAATGCTCCCGGACACAATAGGCACAATTCTGTGAATCGTCTTTCGTACGTGGTAATATCAAATCCTTGGGTTCGTAACCCTCTAAGTTCTGTCTTGAGCTTATTGACCTCGGTTCTGGGACGGTACTTCTCGTTCATCAAGTGCTTGAATGCTGACCACGGTAGTGCGTACGCATCATCTTGTCCCACTTGCTCTAGATAGGTATTCCACCATGTTAACGCAGAACCTGTGAAGGTATGCGTAGCGTACTTCACTTTGTCCTCTTCAGTACACTTACTTATGGCAAACACCGATTCAACCTTCTCGGTCCACCGTTTCAATCCGATCGGTCCTTCGGTTCCATCAAATTCCAAAGGTTTGCAGGCAGTGAATTCTTTGTAGGTGCATCCTACACGATTTCCTGTACTGCTAGATCCAAGGTTATTGTTGGTATGTAGCGCAGCCTGTACTGCGGCTATGTTTGAAGCTAGAAAAGTACGGAATTCCTCTTCATTCATATTCACGGTGTGTCGAGTAGTCGGTGCCATTTCCTTCAAAATAGTTAAATGGAACAAGTTAATCATACAGAATATTAAGAGTAGTTAATAGTATTTCGTAGCATAATATGAACTCATTTATAAAAGCTTTTTCTTCATATTAGCGTTTTATAAGTTTAAATTCGGGTAGTACCTACCCGTTAAGTTCATACTTAGTAGCTAATATACAATTCAACTACTACAATTCTATATGAAAAACTGATTATAATAATATTTCGCGTTCAAACTTTTATACAGTATTTTACAAACTTACAATACCGCTTATTTTACATAAAGCATGAAATATAGCACACTATAACTTTGATACAAGATAGTTGTGAAGATAATTCTAGCTAGTACACAAGTCGTTCAGCAAAGGCAATAAAGACACGTAATTCATACGTCCAGAAACAAGTCATGCATTCTGGTTTTACTAGGACTACTTCCCATCCTTGGTCTTGTGCAACATAACCGTTATGGCCGTTGATAAGACAGCGTGTTGTAGCGTCGTCAAAGGGACGAGGGTTACGTAATGTCCAACAGTCCCGTAATAATCTAAAAACCTCATTTCTTACCCCAATTACCGACTCCGTCACTTGTGGAAACGTTTTGTTTAATAGTTGTAGCCCGATGTTCTTGTTCTCACTTTGGTGAGAAGCGAACATTACTAATCCGTAAGCATAACATGCTTCTTTATGTTGCATGTTAGCCGCTTTTTCTAAATCACGAAGTCCAATATTCGGATATATTGAGTCAAAATAATTTCTTAACCCGTTTCGTAAAATAGCATTTGGGTTCCCCGCAATATATGCGTCAAAGTAAACACATCGTAACTTATGGGTTTCCCAATGTGATATCCCCCATCTTTCAAACGAAAGTCTCTTATAAACCAAGACATTCTTGGAACGTTCTTCGAATGTCTTACAAACTGATCTCGCCTTAAATAGTTGTGCCGAGGAATTCTGGCCGACTCTAGACAAGATTTCATCAATCATGTCTCCGGGTAGGTCTCTTAAAATATTGGGTTGTCTATCCATTTTGTATTTTTAAACTGAAAAATAGACAAGAGTTAGATTCATAAAAAAAAATACTTATTAATACAAGCAATTTTTACATATATCATAAAGCATAAGCACACTATATTACATATATTACACCACACGAATACAACTATCTTATTCCGACTCGCTTGTTTCCTCTTCTTCGGTTTTGGTTCGTTTTGCCAAGTTTCTAGGGATATATGATGTTCCCCTAATACGAGCCGTAATTTTCCACATTGGTTTAGAAAAACCTGGTGGTTTAGAGGTTCCCGGGTCATTGTTACAACTTAAGGACTTCGGGGGTTGACGATACATATAAAGTTCATCGGGGTTGGAATTAGATTTCTCTATTTTTATGCCCTTTCCCTTATTATTTTCTTTTGCCTTTTTAAATTCAGTTGGGGTAATTTCTATAACATCATCGGAATTCTCGTCGGAATCCGATTCATCGGAGAATTGGTAATCCTCCCAATATTTTGCTTCCTTGGCGGAAACACCATTGACCATAATTAACTTTGGTCGGTTGGTTGAGGATTTTCTTTTACTTAACCGTTTTATTATTTCCTCCACCGGTTCTATTTCTTCATCCGGTTCCGATTCTTCTTCCGGTTCCGATTCTTCTTCCGGTTCCGACTCTTCTTCCGGTTCCTCTTCGGGAACTTGTGAATCAGTCCACAAATCATTCCAATTTACATTTGACTCTTCATTATTATTAGGTGAGTCAATGGGACTTGTTCTAGAGGTAGACATCTATCACATAATATCAAACACGTTAAGAGATTAATATATCACATAATATTCATATGTTAAAAATATATAGTTTCCAACAAAAATGTTAAGCAATCATTTTTAAAGAAAACACGGTCGAAGTCCAGACTCACTAATGCATCCTAACAAACTCGATAAGACACACTAATGCAAATTTTCTGGTTCTCTAAGACCAACGCTCGGATACCAACTGAAATGTCCCGTTCTTATTGATTAAAAACGTTCCATATTAATTGATTTCGTTGCGAGGTTTTGACCTCTATATGAGACGTTTTTCAAAGACTGCATTCATTTTTAAAACAAACCATAACCTTTATTTCATAAATAAAGGTTTAAAAAGCTTTACGTAGATTATCAAATAATGATAATCTAAAATATCCTGTTTACACACGACCATTACATAATGGTTTACAATACAAATATGTTACATCGAAATCAGTTTCTTGAATGCAGTTTTTACACAATATCATACAAACATGGACTCCAAATCTTGTCCTTATTTTAGTATGCAACAGCGGAAGCTCTTAATATTCACCTGAGAATAAACATGCTTTAAACGTCAACAAAAATGTTGGAGAGTTATAGGTTTAACCTATATATATCAAATCGTAACAATAGACCACAAGATTTCATATTTCAATACACATCCCATACATAGAGATAAAAATCATTCATATGGTGAACACCTGGTAACCGACAATAACAAGATGCATATATAAGAATATCCCCATCATTCCGGGACACCCTTCGGATATGATATAAATTTCGAAGTACTAAAGCATCCGGTACTTTGGATGGGGTTTGTTAGGCCCAATAGATCTATCTTTAGGATTCGCGTCAATTAGGGTGTCTGTTCCCTAATTCTTAGATTACCAGACTTAATAAAAAGGGGCATATTCGATTTCGATAATTCAACCATAGAATGTAGTTTCACGTACTTGTGTCTATTTTGTAAATCATTTATAAAACCTGCATGTATTCTCATCCCAAAAATATTAGATTTTAAAAGTGGGACTATAACTCACTTTCACAGATTTTTACTTCGTCGGGAAGTAAGACTTGGCCACTGGTTGATTCACGAACCTATAACAATATATACATAAATATCAAAGTATGTTCAAAATATATTTACAACACTTTTAATATATTTTGATGTTTTAAGTTTATTAAGTCAGCTGTCCTCGTTAGTAACCTACAACTAGTTGTCCACAGTTAGATGTACAGAAATAAATCGATAAATATTATCTTGAATCAATCCACGACCCAGTGTATACGTATCTCAGTATTGATCACAACTCAAACTATATATATTTTGGAATCAACCTCAACCCTGTATAGCTAACTCCAACATTCACATATAGAGTGTCTATGGTTGTTCCGAAATATATATAGATGTGTCGACATGATAGGTCGAAACATTGTATACGTGTCTATGGTATCTCAAGATTACATAATATACAATACAAGTTGATTAAGTTTTGGTTGGAATAGATTTGTTACCAATTTTCACGTAGCTAAAATGAGAAAAATTATCCAATCTTGTTTTACCCATAACTTCTTCATTTTAAATCCGTTTTGAGTGAATCAAATTGCTATGGTTTCATATTTAACTCTATTTTATGAATCTAAACAGAAAAAGTATAGGTTTATAGTCGGAAAAATAACTTACAAGTCGTTTTTGTAAAGGTAGTCATTTCAGTCGAAAGAACGACGTCTAGATGACCATTTTAGAAAACATACTTTCACTTTGAGTTTAACCATAATTTTTGGATATAGTTTCATGTTCATAATAAAAATCATTTTCTCAGAATAACAACTTTTAAATCAAAGTTTATCATAGTTTTTAATTAACTAACCCAAAACAGCCCGCGGTGTTACTACGACGGCGTAAATCCGGTTTTACGGTGTTTTTCGTGTTTCCAGGTTTTAAATCATTAAGTTAGCATATCATATAGATATAGAACATGTGTTTAGTTGATTTTAAAAGTCAAGTTAGAAGGATTAACTTTTGTTTGCGAACAAGTTTAGAATTAACTAAACTATGTTCTAGTGATTATAAGTTTAAACTTTCGAATATGATAGCTTTATATGTATGAATCGAATGATGTTATGAACATCACTACTACCTTAAGTTCCTTGGATAAACCTACTAGAAAATAGAAAAATGGATCTAGCTTCAATGGATCCTTGGATGGCTCGAAGTTCTTGAAGCAAAATCATGACACGAAAACAAGTTCAAGTAAGATCATCACTTGAAATAAGATTGTTATAGTTATAGAAATTGAACCAAAGTTTGAATATGATTATTACCTTGTATTAGAATGATAACCTACTGTAAGAAACAAAGATTTCTTGAGGTTGGATGATCACCTTACAAGATTGGAAGTGAGCTAGCAAACTTGAAAGTATTCTTGATTTTATGAAACTAGAACTTTTGAAATTTATGAAGAACACTTAGAACTTGAAGATAGAACTTGAGAGAGATCAATTAGATGAAGAAAATTGAAGAATGAAAGTGTTTGTAGGTGTTTTTGGTCGTTGGTGTATGGATTAGATATAAAGGATATGTAATTTTGTTTTCATGTAAATAAGTCATGAATGATTACTCATATTTTTGTAATTTTATGAGATATTTCATGCTAGTTGCCAAATGATGGTTCCCACATGTGTTAGGTGACTCACATGGGCTGCTAAGAGCTGATCATTGAAGTGTATATACCAATAGTACATACATCTAAAAGCTGTGTATTGTACGAGTACGAATACGGGTGCATACGAGTAGAATTGTTGATGAAACTGAACGAGGATGTAATTGTAAGCATTTTTGTTAAGTAGAAGTATTTTGATAAGTGTCTTGAAGTCTTTCAAAAGTGTATGAATACATATTAAAACACTACATGTATATACATTTTAACTGAGTCGTTAAGTCATCGTTTGTCGTTACATGTAAATGTTGTTTTGAAACCTTTAGGTTAACGATCTTGTTAAATGTTGTTAACCCAATGTTTATAATATCAAAAGAGATTTTAAATTATTATATTATCATGATATTATGATGTACGAATATCTCTTAATATGATATATATACATTAAATGTCGTTACAACGATAATCGTTACATATATGTCTCGTTTCAAAATCATTAAGTTAGTAGTCTTGTTTTTACATATGTAGTTCATTGTTAATATACTTAATGATATGTTTACTTATCATAATATCATGTTAACTATATATATAACCATATATATGTCATCATATAGTTTTTACAAGTTTTAACGTTCGTGAATCACCGGTCAACTTGGGTGGTCAATTGTCTATATGAAACCTATTTCAATTAATCAAGTCTTAACAAGTTTGATTGCTTAACATGTTGGAAAAATTTAATCATGTAAATATCAATCTCAATTAATATATATAAACATGGAAAAGTTCGGGTCACTACACAAACCCTTGACTAGGTCAAAGGGTCAAACCCCTTTCACCCATTCATTATCATCTCCATCTCTCTCTCTTTCTCTCTAGCAAGAACACACACCCAATTTCCAAATTCATTCAATCATCATCTAAATTCGATCTAGGAGGCTTACAACAAAATAAATTACATATTCGTGATCCTCTCTTCATCCTCTTCATTTTGGTACCAACTTCATCTCATTTGGGTAACTTTCTAAAATCACTAGATTTTGTGTTCTTGATGTTTTTAACTTATAAAAGTGTTAATTAGTGTCTATGGCTCAAGTCTAACATGAATATATGATTTATATGCTCGATCTCGTTGTTTTAGTGTAACTAGCATGAACTTGAATTTTGGTGTGTTGTTCTTGAATTTTGGATGATCATATGTTGTTAGATGTTAAAAGTTCATGTTCTAATTGTGTTCCTTGTATCACTAGCTTCAATTTGATGTGTAGGTTGCCTTAGAAAACTTCATGAACTTGATTATTGATTTTGGTGAATTTGGGTTAGGGTTTGATGAATTTGAAATGGACTTTTGATGCATTGAATGCCATGGATTATTATTGGTAAGTGTTTAGTTGGATTGTATGCTTGATTACCTTCGAAACGGCATATCATTCATGTAAATTGGTTGCCCGAATCATTGAATTGCATTTATGAACTTGTATGCGGTTAATGTTAAGCATTAGATGCGGTTTTGGTTGTTGTAATAGGTAGATTGATTGATGAAATGTGTTTAGTTGTTTTCCTCGTCAAATTACCTTCCCAACGGTATAAGATACTTGTCTTGATTGTTTGCGGATCATAAATGGTGATTGTTTGAAGTTAGGTTCGTGCATAAAACTTAAAAACTGCCAGAATTCTCTGCACAGGTAATGGCGCGGCGCGCCATATACCCGCGCGGCGCGCCATTTTGGTCTGTCCAACTTGGTCAATTTTTGAATAATGTTTGCTATGCTACGCACCTCCGATTCACATGTAACTTGTCCTAACATGCTCATACATGATTAAAAACCTCAGAAAAATAGTTCGGGACACGACCCGAACGTGTTGACTTTTTCGTTGACTTTTTCGTTGACTTTGACCGACCAAAGTTTGACTTTTTGTCAAACTTAACCAAATGATTATGCAACCTTCCTAACTTGTTTATATACTTGTATCTTGCATGAAACTTGACAATTTGATTTCACATGCTAAATAATCGAGTCGTAACGAGCCATAGGACTAATTGAACATCCTTGACCTATCGTGTTTACCGTTATTGATACGACCTATTTGTTTAGGTCAAGACTAGCACTATCCTTCACACACGTTATTTTGTGAAGTGCTTTTCGTACGTGCACTCAAGGTGAGATCATAGTCCCACTCTTACTCTTTTTTGAACTTACATTTGGGATGAGAAAACATAAACATTTCTTTTACTAAGTGAACACAAGTACAGGAAAACAAACATTCTACATACGAGTTTAGAACAAAATCCTCAATTCGATTATCATTAGTTACACTTGCCGGGTGTAAGCGAGAACTTATGTTGTATGGATCCATATGGGTTTGACAAACCCTCATTCAAACGGTTCGCTACCGTTTACGAATGAAATATATTTTCGAGAAACAGTGTATGTTCTAGCACTAAGTGATGGGGTTCAATGGAAGGAAATGTTAAGCATTGATAATTGGGTGCTCGTGAAACAAACTTTTGGAATGTATTACTATTATTTCATTGATGCAAATCTTGTGGTTCACTTGTACTTACTTACTTAAACCTATGATTTCACCAGCGTTTTCGTTGACAGATTTCTATGTTTTTCTCAGGTCCTTGAACGATACATGATACATGCTTCCGCTCATTATTTTGATACTTGCATTGGATGTCGAGTATACATGCATACATGGAGCGTCTTTTGGATACTTTTAAATTGTGTCGTATAAGTTTCATTTGTACTTAAAACTTTGTATCGTAACTTGTGGTGGAACTATTCTTGTAAAACTTGAACAACCTTTACATTTGAAATGAATGCGACATATCTTTTGGTCAAACGTTGTTTTAAAGACTTATGACCACGTAACGGGACCTAAGTAGACGGCGCCGTCAATGACGATTTGGTCGGGTCGCTACAGATGGTATCAGAGCGTTGGTTGTAGGGATTTAGAGTTCATTGGTGTCAACCTCGAGTCATAGGGTACATTGGTGAGTCTAGACTACAACCGGCATATAGACTTGAAGTAGGAATTACTTGACTACTTGTGCATTTATACTCGAACGCTTCTACTCATATCTACTCTTAGTTCATCTTAATCTCACGTTGTTTAATTTGATTGATGCGCCACCTTGACTATATGAAATGATGTCGAATGCACATATGAATCAGGGTAATATAATTTCTGGGATTATATTACGGTGACTCATATGAACGTTCCGACATTATGGCATAAAGAATTTAAGGCGAGTCGAGGAAAAACTTCTCTTTATCTTTACTCTATATCACGGTTAGTATTATTGAGAATACTAATCAATGATATTCTTGTGTCTTGAAGGAACAATGGCTCCTCGTCGTGTACGCCGCAATGAAACTCCCGAACAAGCTCTCGAACGGATGATAGCTACCGCCGTAGATGCGGCCATGGCCGGTCACTCATCCAACAACAATAATAATAACAACCACAACAACAACAACAACAACAACAACAATGGAGCCGGAAACTCAAACGAGGGATGCTCCTATAAAGCTTTCATGGGGTGCAAACCTCACACTTTTGATGGAACCGGGGGACCGGTCGTGCTCACCCGATGGTTTGAGCAAACGGAAGCCGTCTTTAGCATAAGCGGTTGTCGGGACCAAGACAAGGTCAAATACTCCACTCACACTTTCTCCGGAATTGCTCTAACATGGTGGAACACCTATGTTCAATCGGTGGGTACCGATGAAGCTCATGCCCTCTCTTGGGCCGATCTAAAGGAAAAGATGATTGTTGAATATTTTTCGCGCGAAGAAACCCGAAAACTTGAGGAAGAACTAAGAGCTTTGAAAGCGGTCGGAAACGATCTTAAGGCTTATAATCAACGTTTCGCCGAACTATCCTTGATGTGTCCTAATCTTGTTAACCCCGAATCTCAAAGGATTGAGCTCTACATGCTCGGTCTTCCAAAAAGCATCAAACAAGGGGTGATGTCATCCAAACCCACTACTCATCAAGCCGCTATGAACATGGCTCGCCAACTAATTGAAACGGTTGACGAAATCGTAGTTCCGGCACCTAAGGCCGAGGATAAATCGGGCGGCAACAAAAGAAAATGGGAACCCTCCCAATCAAACAACAACAACTTTACTAAGAAGCCTTACACCTCCGACGGCAAGAAAGGTTATGCCGGGAACCTACCTCTTTGCAACAAATGCAACAAACATCACTTTGGCGAATGTAGTAAGTTAATTTGCCACCGGTGCCAAGGAGTTGGTCATAAGGCCAACGATTGTAAAAGTGCCACTCCCGTCGCTCGAAAGTGGCCCAATGCACCAAAGACGGGCACTTGTTACGAATGTGGCCAAACGGGTCATTATAGAAATGCATGCCCAAAGAAGAAAGATAACCCCAATACGCGCGGCCGAGCTTTCAACATAAACACCGAGGAAGCCCGGGATGACACTGAACTAGTCACGGGTACGTTTCTTCTCAACAATTCTTATGTCTCTTGCTTATTCGATTCGGGTGCCGATAAATGCTTTGTATCCAAGACTTTGACTCATTCTTTTAGCACTCCACCTCTTCCATTAGATACCACTTATACCATTGAAGTGGCTAACGGAAAACTATTAAGTGCCGACACATATTACCGGGGGTGTACGTTAAACATTTTGGGTAAGGAATTTGAAATTGACTTGATACCCATGGAACTAGGAAGCTTTGATGTAATAATCGGTATGAATTGGTTAGTCAAAACGAAATCTCACATTCTTTGTGATCTTAACGCAATCCGAATTCCTATCGAGAATGGTGAACCTTTGATTGTTTATGGCGATAAGAGTTGCACCAGACTCAACCTCGTTTCGTGCCTTAAAGTTAGAAAACTACTCCGTAAGGGTTGTTTTGCGATCCTTGCCCACGTTAAGAAAGTCGAGTCCGATGAGAAGCACATCGATGATGTGCCAATTGTTAGTGACTATTCCGATGTATTTCCCGACGAATTGCCGGGTCTTCCGCCTCATCGACCGGTTGAATTCCAAATCGATCTTATTCCGGGAGCCGCACCCGTAGCACGTGCACCATATAGACTCGCTCCATCTGAAATGCAAGAATTGCAAAGTCAAATCCAAGAACTACTTGATCGAGGTTTTATCCAACCTAGCCATTCACCTTGGGGCGCTCCGATTTTGTTTGTTAAAAAGAAAGACGGATCCCTACGAATGTGCATTGATTATCGTGAACTAAATAAATTGACGGTTAAGAACCGATATCCTCTTCCTCGCATCGATGACCTCTTTGATCAACTACAAGGGTCTTGTGTATATTCGAAAATCGATCTCCGCTCGGGTTATCATCAATTGAGGGTTAAGGGGGAAGATGTCTCCAAAACCGCTTTCCGAACTCGTTATGGTAGTTATGAATTCCTTGTCATGCCATTTGGTCTCACTAACGCACCGGCGGTGTTCATGGATCTTATGAACCGCGTGTGCAAACCGTATCTCGATAAATTCGTTATTGTGTTCATCGATGACATATTGATTTATTCTAAAAATGAAGAAGAGCACGAACAACATCTCCGACTTGTGCTTGAACTTTTAAGACAAGAACAACTCTATGCCAAATTCTCCAAGTGTGAATTTTGGTTAAAGGAAGTTCAATTTCTTGGTCATGTTGTAAGTGACCAAGGTATTAAAGTCGATCCAACGAAAATCGAAGCCATTAGCAAATGGGAGACTCCTACTACTCCTACTCACATTCGTCAATTTTTGGGTCTCGCCGGGTACTATCGTAGATTCATCGAAAATTTCTCTTTGGTTGCACGTCCTCTAACCGCATTGACTCACAAGGGAAAGAAATTCATTTGGGCGACCGAACATGAATCCGCATTCCAAATCTTGAAAACGAAGCTAACCACCGCTCCTATCTTGTCACTTCCCGAAGGCAATGATGACTTTGTTGTATATTGCGATGCCTCAAAACATGGTTTTGGGTGTGTATTGATGCAACGAACGAAAGTCATTGCTTATGCTTCTCGACAACTCAAAATTCATGAACGAAACTATACGACACATGATCTCGAACTCGGAGCCGTTGTCTTTGCACTTAAAATGTGGAGACACTATCTTTATGGAACCAAGAGTACTATCTTTACCGACCACAAAAGTCTCCAACACATTTTCGATCAAAAGCAACTAAACATGAGACAACGAAGGTGGATTGAAACCTTAAACGATTACGATTGCGAGCTTTGTTACCATCCCGGGAAGGCAAATGTAGTAGCCGATGCCTTAAGTCGAAAAGAAAGAGTGGTGCCTCTTCGTGTCCGAGCCTTAAACATCACCATCCACACAAACCTTAATAGCCAAATTCGGGTAGCCCAAGATGAGGCTCTCAAGGATGAAAACATCTCTCTCGAACACTTGAACGTCCTCACCTCTCGATTCGAAGTTAAAGAAACCGGACTCCGATATTTCGCCGGAAGGATTTGGGTGCCTAGTTATGGGGACCTACGAAGCCTTATTTTAGATGAAGCCCATAAGTCACGATACTCGATTCACCCCGGTGCCAATAAGATGTACCACGACCTTAAACAGCTATATTGGTGGCCGAACATCAAAAGGGACGTAGCTACTTATGTTTCCAAGTGTTTGACATGTTCCAAAGTCAAAGCCGAACACCAAAGACCGTCCGGACTACTTCGACAACCCGAGATCCCGCAATGGAAGTGGGAAAGAATAACGATGGATTTTATCACCAAACTACCAAAAACGACGGGCGGTTATGATACCATTTGGGTTATTGTTGACCGTCTCACCAAATCCGCACACTTCCTGGCCATGAAAGAAACGGACAAAATGGAGAAACTTGCACAACTTTACATTAAGGAGATCGTAGCCCGACACGGTGTACCTTTATCGATTATCTCCGACCGAGATGGCCGTTTTGTTTCTAGATTTTGGCGTACATTGCAAGAAGCGTTGGGAACGCGTTTAGACATGAGCACCGCATATCATCCTCAAACCGATGGACAAAGCGAACGTACAATTCAAACCTTAGAGGACATGTTACGAGCTTGCGTGGTTGATTTCGGAAAAGCTTGGGACAAGCACTTACCTCTCGCCGAGTTCTCTTACAACAATAGTTATCACGCGAGTATTAAAGCCGCACCTTTTGAAGCGCTATATGGCCGCAAATGTCGTTCACCTCTTTGTTGGGCCGAGGTAGGCGACGTGCAAATCACCGGACCCGAACTCATTCACGAAACCACCGAGAAAATCGTTCAAATCCGAGATAGGCTTAGGACGGCCCGAAGTCGTCAAAAGAGCTATACCGACAAACGACGCAACGATCTTGAATTTCAAGTCGGTGACCGAGTAATGTTAAAAGTCGCACCTTGGAAGGGTGTAATCCGTTTTGGGAAACGCGGGAAGCTAAATCCGCGGTATATTGGTCCTTTCGAAATCTTGGAGCGTATTGGAACCGTTGCTTATCGTTTAGATCTTCCGCCTCAATTGAACTCCGTTCATCCTACCTTCCATGTATCTAACTTGAAAAAGTGTCTTGCCGAACCCGATATCGTCATCCCTCTCGAAGAACTTACTATTGATGACAAACTTCATTTTGTGGAGGAACCGGTTGAAATTGTGGACACCTCCGTCAAGACATTGAAACAAAGCCGAATCCCGATTGTCAAGGTTCGTTGGAATGCCAAAAGAGGACCCGAGTTTACTTGGGAAAGACAAGATCAAATGCAAAGGAAGTATCCTCATCTATTCGTGAATTCAGAAACGCAAGATCTCGAGGAAGAAACAACGACTACTACGCCTACTTAAATTTCGGGACGAAATTTCTTTTAAGGAGTAGGTAATGTAACATCCCGCCTTTTTCCATTTACTTTTCCGTTATACTAATATAAAGTCCGTTATATGTTTATAACATCTCCCGTTGATACGCGTTTTAAATTATCTCGTTTAGGTAATTCCCGCACCCGAACGAAAGTTGAGGGACTAAAACTTGACAAGGGATCAAACCCTTGACTAGGTCAAAGGGTCAAACCCCTTTCACCCATTCATTATCATCTCCATCTCTCTCTCTCTTTCTCTCTAGCAAGAACACACACCCAATTTCCAAATTCATTCAATCATCATCTAAATTCGATCTAGGAGGCTTACAACAAAATAAATTACATATTCGTGATCCTCTCTTCATCCTCTTCATTTTGGTACCAACTTCATCTCATTTGGGTAACTTTCTAAAATCACTAGATTTTGTGTTCTTGATGTTTTTAACTTATAAAAGTGTTAATTAGTGTCTATGGCTCAAGTCTAACATGAATATATGATTTATATGCTCGATCTCGTTGTTTTAGTGTAACTAGCATGAACTTGAATTTTGGTGTGTTGTTCTTGAATTTTGGATGATCATATGTTGTTAGATGTTAAAAGTTCATGTTCTAATTGTGTTCCTTGTATCACTAGCTTCAATTTGATGTGTAGGTTGCCTTAGAAAACTTCATGAACTTGATTATTGATTTTGGTGAATTTGGGTTAGGGTTTGATGAATTTGAAATGGACTTTTGATGCATTGAATGCCATGGATTATTATTGGTAAGTGTTTAGTTGGATTGTATGCTTGATTACCTTCGAAACGGCATATCATTCATGTAAATTGGTTGCCCGAATCATTGAATTGCATTTATGAACTTGTATGCGGTTAATGTTAAGCATTAGATGCGGTTTTGGTTGTTGTAATAGGTAGATTGATTGATGAAATGTGTTTAGTTGTTTTCCTTGTCAAATTACCTTCCCAACGGTATAAGATACTTGTCTTGATTGTTTGCGGATCATAAATGGTGATTGTTTGAAGTTAGGTTCGTGCATAAAACTTAAAAACTGCCAGAATTCTCTGCACAGGTAATGGCGCGGCGCGCCATATACCCGCGCGGCGCGCCATTTTGGTCTGTCCAACTTGGTCAATTTTTGAATAATGTTTGCTATGCTACGCACCTCCGATTCACATGTAACTTGTCCTAACATGCTCATACATGATTAAAAACCTCAGAAAAATAGTTCGGGACACGACCCGAACGTGTTGACTTTTTCGTTGACTTTGACCGACCAAAGTTTGACTTTTTGTCAAACTTAACCAAATGATTATGCAACCTTCCTAACTTGTTTATATACTTGTATCTTGCATGAAACTTGACAATTTGATTTCACATGCTAAATAATCGAGTCGTAACGAGCCATAGGACTAATTGAACATCCTTGACCTATCGTGTTTACCGTTATTGATACGACCTATTTGTTTAGGTCAAGACTAGCACTATCCTTCACACACGTTATTTTGTGAAGTGCTTTTCGTACGTGCACTCAAGGTGAGATCATAGTCCCACTCTTACTCTTTTTTGAACTTACATTTGGGATGAGAAAACATAAACATTTCTTTTACTAAGTGAACACAAGTACAGGAAAACAAACATTCTACATACGAGTTTAGAACAAAATCCTCAATTCGATTATCATTAGTTACACTTGCCGGGTGTAAGCGAGAACTTATGTTGTATGGATCCATATGGGTTTGACAAACCCTCATTCAAACGGTTCGCTACCGTTTACGAATGAAATATATTTTCGAGAAACAGTGTATGTTCTAGCACTAAGTGATGGGGTTCAATGGAAGGAAATGTTAAGCATTGATAATTGGGTGCTCGTGAAACAAACTTTTGGAATGTATTACTATTATTTCATTGATGCAAATCTTGTGGTTCACTTGTACTTACTTACTTAAACCTGTGATTTCACCAACGTTTTCGTTGACAGATTTCTATGTTTTTCTCAGGTCCTTGAACGATACATGATACATGCTTCCGCTCATTATTTTGATACTTGCATTGGATGTCGAGTATACATGCATACATGGAGCGTCTTTTGGATACTTTTAAATTGTGTCGTATAAGTTTCATTTGTACTTAAAACTTTGTATCGTAACTTGTGGTGGAACTATTCTTGTAAAACTTGAACAACCTTTACATTTGAAATGAATGCGACATATCTTTTGGTCAAACGTTGTTTTAAAGACTTATGACCACGTAACGGGACCTAAGTAGACGGCGCCGTCAATGACGATTTGGTCGGGTCGCTACAGATGGTATCAGAGCGTTGGTTGTAGGGATTTAGAGTTCATTGGTGTCAACCTCGAGTCATAGGGTACATTGGTGAGTCTAGACTACAACCGGCATATAGACTTGAAGTAGGAATTACTTGACTACTTGTGCATTTATACTCGAACGCTTCTACTCATATCTACTCTTAGTTCATCTTAATCTCACGTTGTTTAATTTGATTGACGCGCCACCTTGACTATATGAAATGATGTCGAATGCACATATGAATCAGGGTAATATAATTTTCGGGATTATATTACGGTGACTCATATGAACGTTCCGACATTATGGCATAAAGAATTTAAGGCGAGTCGAGGAAAAACTTCTCTTTATCTTTACTCTATATCACGGTTAGTATTATTGAGAATACTAATCAATGATATTCTTGTGTCTTGAAGGAACAATGGCTCCTCGTCGTGTACGCCGCAATGAAACTCCCGAACAAGCTCTCGAACGGATGATAGCTACCGCCGTAGATGCGGCCATGGCCGGTCACTCATCCAACAACAATAATAATAACAACCACAACAACAACAACAACAACAACAACAATGGAGCCGGAAACTCAAACGAGGGATGCTCCTATAAAGCTTTCATGGGGTGCAAACCTCACACTTTTGATGGAACCGGGGGACCGGTCGTGCTCACCCGATGGTTTGAGCAAACGGAAGCCGTCTTTAGCATAAGCGGTTGTCGGGACCAAGACAAGGTCAAATACTCCACTCACACTTTCTCCGAAATTGCTCTAACATGGTGGAACACCTATGTTCAATCGGTGGGTACCGATGAAGCTCATGCCCTCTCTTGGGCCGATCTAAAGGAAAAGATGATTGTTGAATATTTTCCGCGCGAAGAAACCCGAAAACTTGAGGAAGAACTAAGAGCTTTGAAAGCGGTCGGAAACGATCTTAAGGCTTATAATCAACGTTTCGCTGAACTATCCTTGATGTGTCCTAATCTTGTTAACCCCGAATCTCAAAGGATTGAGCTCTACATGCTCGGTCTTCCAAAAAGCATCAAACAAGGGGTGATGTCATCCAAACCCACTACTCATCAAGCCGCTATGAACATGGCTCGCCAACTAATTGAAACGGTTGACGAAATCGTAGTTCCGGCACCTAAGGCCGAGGATAAATCGGGCGGCAACAAAAGAAAATGGGAACCCTCCCAATCAAACAACAACAACTTTACTAAGAAGCCTTACACCTCCGACGGCAAGAAAGGTTATGCCGGGAACCTACCTCTTTGCAACAAATGCAACAAACATCACTTTGGCGAATGTAGTAAGTTAATTTGCCACCGGTGCCAAGGAGTTGGTCATAAGGCCAACGATTGTAAAAGTGCCACTCCCGTCGCTCGAAAGTGGCCCAATGCACCAAAGACGGGCACTTGTTACGAATGTGGCCAAACGGGTCATTATAGAAATGCATGCCCAAAGAAGAAAGATAACCCCAATACGCGCGGCCGAGCTTTCAACATAAACACCGAGGAAGCCCGGGATGACACTGAACTAGTCACGGGTACGTTTCTTCTCAACAATTCTTATGTCTCTTGCTTATTCGATTCGGGTGCCGATAAATGCTTTGTATCCAAGACTTTGACTCATTCTTTTAGCACTCCACCTCTTCCATTAGATACCACTTATACCATTGAAGTGGCTAACGGAAAACTATTAAGTGCCGACACATATTACCGGGGGTGTACGTTAAACATTTTGGGTAAGGAATTTGAAATTGACTTGATACCCATGGAACTAGGAAGCTTTGATGTAATAATCGGTATGAATTGGTTAGTCAAAACGAAATCTCACATTCTTTGTGATCTTAACGCAATCCGAATTCCTATCGAGAATGGTGAACCTTTGATTGTTTATGGCGATAAGAGTTGCACCAGACTCAACCTCGTTTCGTGCCTTAAAGTTAGAAAACTACTCCGTAAGGGTTGTTTTGCGATCCTTGCCCACGTTAAGAAAGTCGAGTCCGATGAGAAGCACATCGATGATGTGCCAATTGTTAGTGACTATTCCGATGTATTTCCCGACGAATTGCCGGGTCTTCCGCCTCATCGACCGGTTGAATTCCAAATCGATCTTATTCCGGGAGCCGCACCCGTAGCACGTGCACCATATAGACTCGCTCCATCTGAAATGCAAGAATTGCAAAGTCAAATCCAAGAACTACTTGATCGAGGTTTTATCCAACCTAGCCATTCACCTTGGGGCGCTCCGATTTTGTTTATTAAAAAGAAAGACGGATCCCTACGAATGTGCATTGATTATCGTGAACTAAATAAATTGACGGTTAAGAACCGATATCCTCTTCCTCGCATCGATGACCTCTTTGATCAACTACAAGGGTCTTGTGTATATTCGAAAATCGATCTCCGCTCGGGTTATCATCAATTGAGGGTTAAGGGGGAAGATGTCTCCAAAGCCGCTTTCCGAACTCGTTATGGTAGTTATGAATTCCTTGTCATGCCATTTGGTCTCACTAACGCACCGGCGGTGTTCATGGATCTTATGAACCGCGTGTGCAAACCGTATCTCGATAAATTCGTTATTGTGTTCATCGATGACATATTGATTTATTCTAAAAATGAAGAAGAGCACGAACAACATCTCCGACTTGTGCTTGAACTTTTAAGACAAGAACAACTCTATGCCAAATTCTCCAAGTGTGAATTTTGGTTAAAGGAAGTTCAATTTCTTGGTCATGTTGTAAGTGACCAAGGTATTAAAGTCGATCCAACGAAAATCGAAGCCATTAGCAAATGGGAGACTCCTACTACTCCTACTCACATTCGTCAATTTTTGGGTCTCGCCGGGTACTATCGTAGATTCATCGAAAATTTCTCTTTGGTTGCACGTCCTCTAACCGCATTGACTCACAAGGGAAAGAAATTCATTTGGGCGACCGAACATGAATCCGCATTCCAAATCTTGAAAACGAAGCTAACCACCGCTCCTATCTTGTCACTTCCCGAAGGCAATGATGACTTTGTTGTATATTGCGATGCCTCAAAACATGGTTTTGGGTGTGTATTGATGCAACGAACGAAAGTCATTGCTTATGCTTCTCGACAACTCAAAATTCATGAACGAAACTATACGACACATGATCTCGAACTCGGAGCCGTTGTCTTTGCACTTAAAATGTGGAGACACTATCTTTATGGAACCAAGAGTACTATCTTTACCGACCACAAAAGTCTCCAACACATTTTCGATCAAAAGCAACTAAACATGAGACAACGAAGGTGGATTGAAACCTTAAACGATTACGATTGCGAGCTTCGTTACCATCCCGGGAAGGCAAATGTAGTAGCCGATGCCTTAAGTAGAAAAGAAAGAGTGGTGCCTCTTCGTGTCCGAGCCTTAAACATCACCATCCACACAAACCTTAATAGCCAAATTCGGGTAGCCCAAGATGAGGCTCTCAAGGATGAAAACATCTCTCTCGAACACTTGAACGTCCTCACCTCTCGATTCGAAGTTAAAGAAACCGGACTCCGATATTTCGCCGGAAGGATTTGGGTGCCTAGTTATGGGGACCTACGAAGCCTTATTTTAGATGAAGCCCATAAGTCACGATACTCGATTCACCCTGGTGCCAATAAGATGTACCACGACCTTAAACAGCTATATTGGTGGCCGAACATCAAACGGGACGTAGCTACTTATGTTTCCAAGTGTTTGACATGTTCCAAAGTCAAAGCCGAACACCAAAGACCGTCCGGACTACTTCGACAACCCGAGATCCCGCAATGGAAGTGGGAAAGAATAACGATGGATTTTATCACCAAACTACCAAAAACGACGGGCGGTTATGATACCATTTGGGTTATTGTTGACCGTCTCACCAAATCCGCACACTTCCTGGCCATGAAAGAAACGGACAAAATGGAGAAACTTGCACAACTTTACATTAAGGAGATCGTAGCCCGACACGGTGTACCTTTATCGATTATCTCCGACCGAGATGGCCGTTTTGTTTCTAGATTTTGGCGTACATTGCAAGAAGCGTTGGGAACGCGTTTAGACATGAGCACCGCATATCATCCTCAAACCGATGGACAAAGCGAACGTACAATTCAAACCTTAGAGGACATGTTACGAGCTTGCGTGGTTGATTTCGGAAAAGCTTGGGACAAGCACTTACCTCTCGCCGAGTTCTCTTACAACAATAGTTATCACGCGAGTATTAAATCCGCACCTTTTGAAGCGCTATATGGCCGCAAATGTCGTTCACCTCTTTGTTGGGCCGAGGTAGGCGACGTGCAAATCACCGGACCCGAACTCATTCACGAAACCACCGAGAAAATCGTTCAAATCCGAGATAGGCTTAGGACGGCCCGAAGTCGTCAAAAGAGCTATACCGACAAACGACGCAACGATCTTGAATTTCAAGTCGGTGACCGAGTAATGTTAAAAGTCGCACCTTGGAAGGGTGTAATCCGTTTTGGGAAACGCGGGAAGCTAAATCCGCGGTATATTGGTCCTTTCGAAATCTTGGAGCGTATTGGAACCGTTGCTTATCGTTTAGATCTTCCGCCTCAATTGAACTCCGTTCATCCTACCTTCCATGTATCTAACTTGAAAAAGTGTCTTGCCGAACCCGATATCGTCATCCCTCTCGAAGAACTTACTATTGATGACAAACTTCATTTTGTGGAGGAACCGGTTGAAATTGTGGACACCTCCATCAAGACATTGAAACAAAGCCGAATCCCGATTGTCAAGGTTCGTTGGAATGCCAAAAGAGGACCCGAGTTTACTTGGGAAAGACAAGATCAAATGCAAAGGAAGTATCCTCATCTATTCGTGAATTCGGAAACGCAAGATCTCGAGGAAGAAACAACGACTACTACGCCTACTTAAATTTCGGGACGAAATTTCTTTTAAGGAGTAGGTAATGTAACATCCCGCCTTTTTCCATTTACTTTTCCGTTATACTAATATAAAGTCCGTTATATGTTTATAACATCTCCCGTTGATACGCGTTTTAAATTATCTCGTTTAGGTAATTCCCGCACCCGAACGAAAGTTGAGGGACTAAAACTTGACAAGGGATCAAACCCTTGACTAGGTCAAAGGGTCAAACCCCTTTCACCCATTCATTATCATCTCCATCTCTCTCTCTTTCTCTCTAGCAAGAACACACACCCAATTTCCAAATTCATTCAATCATCATCTAAATTCGATCTAGGAGGCTTACAACAAAATAAATTACATATTCGTGATCCTCTCTTCATCCTCTTCATTTTGGTACCAACTTCATCTCATTTGGGTAACTTTCTAAAATCACTAGATTTTGTGTTCTTGATGTTTTTAACTTATAAAAGTGTTAATTAGTGTCTATGGCTCAAGTCTAACATGAATATATGATTTATATGCTCGATCTCGTTGTTTTAGTGTAACTAGCATGAACTTGAATTTTGGTGTGTTGTTCTTGAATTTTGGATGATCATATGTTGTTAGATGTTAAAAGTTCATGTTCTAATTGTGTTCCTTGTATCACTAGCTTCAATTTGATGTGTAGGTTGCCTTAGAAAACTTCATGAACTTGATTATTGATTTTGGTGAATTTGGGTTAGGGTTTGATGAATTTGAAATGGACTTTTGATGCATTGAATGCCATGGATTATTATTGGTAAGTGTTTAGTTGGATTGTATGCTTGATTACCTTCGAAACGGCATATCATTCATGTAAATTGGTTGCCCGAATCATTGAATTGCATTTATGAACTTGTATGCGGTTAATGTTAAGCATTAGATGCGGTTTTGGTTGTTGTAATAGGTAGATTGATTGATGAAATGTGTTTAGTTGCTTTCCTCGTCAAATTACCTTCCCAACGGTATAAGATACTTGTCTTGATTGTTTGCGGATCATAAATGGTGATAGTTTGAAGTTAGGTTCGTGCATAAAACTTAAAAACTGCCAGAATTCTCTGCACAGGTAATGGCGCGGCGCGCCATATACCCGCGCGGCGCGCCATTTTGGTCTGTCCAACTTGGTCAATTTTTGAATAATGTTTGCTATGCTACGCACCTCCGATTCACATGTAACTTGTCCTAACATGCTCATACATGATTAAAAACCTCAGAAAAATAGTTCGGGACACGACCCGAACGTGTTGACTTTTTCGTTGACTTTGACCGACCAAAGTTTGACTTTTTGTCAAACTTAACCAAATGATTATGCAACCTTCCTAACTTGTTTATATACTTGTATCTTGCATGAAACTTGACAATTTGATTTCACATGCTAAATAATCGAGTCGTAACGAGCCATAGGACTAATTGAACATCCTTGACCTATCGTGTTTACCGTTATTGATACGACCTATTTGTTTAGGTCAAGACTAGCACTATCCTTCACACACGTTATTTTGTGAAGTGCTTTTCGTACGTGCACTCAAGGTGAGATCATAGTCCCACTCTTACTCTTTTTTGAACTTACATTTGGGATGAGAAAACATAAACATTTCTTTTACTAAGTGAACACAAGTACAGGAAAACAAACATTCTACATACGAGTTTAGAACAAAATCCTCAATTCGATTATCATTAGTTACACTTGCCGGGTGTAAGCGAGAACTTATGTTGTATGGATCCATATGGGTTTGACAAACCCTCATTCAAACGGTTCGCTACCGTTTACGAATGAAATATATTTTCGAGAAACAGTGTATGTTCTAGCACTAAGTGATGGGGTTCAATGGAAGGAAATGTTAAGCATTGATAATTGGGTGCCCGTGAAACAAACTTTTGGAATGTATTACTATTATTTCATTGATGCAAATCTTGTGGTTCACTTGTACTTACTTACTTAAACCTATGATTTCACCAACGTTTTCGTTGACAGATTTCTATGTTTTTCTCAGGTCCTTGAACGATACATGATACATGCTTCCGCTCATTATTTTGATACTTGCATTGGATGTCGAGTATACATGCATACATGGAGCGTCTTTTGGATACTTTTAAATTGTGTCGTATAAGTTTCATTTGTACTTAAAACTTTGTATCGTAACTTGTGGTGGAACTATTCTTGTAAAACTTGAACAACCTTTACATTTGAAATGAATGCGACATATCTTTTGGTCAAACGTTGTTTTAAAGACTTATGACCACGTAACGGGACCTAAGTAGACGGCGCCGTCAATGACGATTTGGTCGGGTCGCTACATCTGGTAGGCTTCCTGCTAATGTGGTGAAATATAAACGGTTTCCCGGTAACGATGGCGAAAGGGCAACGTACATATCGAGGAATAATAAGACTAGTCCGTCTGAAAAGTCGAAGTTGGCTTGCTAGAGCTGTGACAAAATTGGCTAATTTGGGAAGAGATTGCAAAGTTATTCTCGGTAATAACAATGCCAAAGGAGCTAGCACAGATACGTGTTAAACATTTACTCAGGTTCCGATGCATGACTATATGCATCAATCTTTTCTTTCGTAGATGAAGTGCAGTTGGTTCGTCCTCTCGATTGAGATGTTTTCAAGAATCATGAAAGGTTTGAACGCAGATTGTAATTGTCAAGATACAAATGAGGTTTAAGATGAAATCAAGTGGCAAACTTGAAGAAATGTTTAGTTTCATATGTTATAATTAATATTTTAATTCATTTTAATTGTCCAATGTTTGTAGTCCACAGTTAATAGTTCACAAAATAGTAGTTCAACAATTCATATATAGTTTAATATATAATATTCGAATTAATTAATACGTGTCATGACCCATTATATACATGTCTCAGACTCGATCACAACTCAAAGTATATATATTATTTTGATTCAACCTCAACCTTGTATAGCTAACTCGATCATTACCGCATATAGAGTGTCTATGGTTATTCCAAATAATATATATAGATGCGTCGATATGATATGTCAAAACATTGTATATGTGTCCCGATATTTAAAGTGCGTAAAATAAATAACAGAAATTAAATGACGATAAATAAATTTGCGAGAATATAAATTGTGATAATTAAATTGTGATAAATAAAATGTAACCAGTTAGCTAGGAACAGTTAGCTCGGAACAGTCAGCGTGGATTCTTAACAAAATTCTTCTCATAGTTAATTTGTTTGTTTCTAACAAATTTTATTTTGTCCAATGTTTTCTTCATTATGCCACTTGTTGGATTCTGATAGATCAAAATCCAAATATGAAATTGAATGAAAATGGTTATTCTGCGGTGAACAGATACGTATATCTGTGGATGTAAGTAGGATAGTAAATGACTGTTGAATCAGATTCAAAGAATGTACAGTGTAACTTATTAAAGTGAAATCTAAATATTCCTCGGGTATTACCTACCCGTTAAAATATTTTCACCATTAACAGTTTGTACAAAAGAATTTTTAATTACAATCTTTATGAAAACATATATACATATATATTTTCTTCAGATGTAATCATGAATTTTAATGAGTTAATATAATATTAATCTCATTTGCTTTTCGGTTTGAGCTAGAATAAATAATCTCTAAGACTTTAGAGATTACATAATCGCCATGAAGAATGAAGATAATTGATGTAGAACGATACGTAGTATGATGATTATAATCGAGGTACAGAATGAGTTATTGAGGCATGGATTATTGATGGTACTGGTGCTGTTACTGATGGTACTGTTGGTACCGATGATGTTGCTGAAGCTGGTAAATTTTGCACCATATTCTCCAAATTGATTGCTCGAGCGCGAAGTTCGTTGACTTCTTATATTATTCCGGGATGATTTTCAGTCGGAACGAGCAAATGAATAAGGTTTAGAATTTTAGATAGAATATAATCATGGCGAGATACTCTAGAAATGAGTGTGAAAATGGTGTTTCGAATGGGTTCGCCGGTAAATGCTTCAGGTTCTTCGCCAAGAGGACAATATGGTGGATGAAAGGGATCGCTTCTTATTGTCTCCAATGATTAGGTAGACTACGAATCCATCAGGTGAATTGGGGATGGATGACTAGTTGATTCAATTCGGTCACACTGCTTTCGGAGCTCGAGTGTGTCTCCATATCGGAATAGCTGTCGGAATTCGAGGAATTTGAACTAGTAACGAGTTCCATTTCATTCGATTGAATAAAGGATTTTTCGATATGAAATGATTATAGGATGTAGATTAGTACCCTGCAATACATAATTTACATATGCATATATAATACTAAAATCTCATAAGTTACGGAGGAATCTACGGAAGCTGTCAGACAAAGGTAACAATAACAGATATGCTAAGATATGAATTTATCTATACATTGTCTATGCAATAGAGGTAGTAGGATGTGTCTAGACTTAGGAATGATAAGCAGGTAATTTTTGACACGAAATGATAAGCAAAACTTTTGACATGCAGACACGGTCGAAGTCCAGACCCACTAATGCATCTAAACAACTATCAGTTAGACACACTAATGCAACACCTGGTTCGCTAAGACCACCGCTCTGATACCAACTCTAATGACCCGTCCTAATCCATTTGGACGAATACATTACATTTGGTTATATCGCGAGGTACTTGACCTCTACATGATACATTTTACAAACATTGCATTCGTTTTTAAAAGATAAACTTTCATTACATCGAAAGTTTGACGGCATGCATACCATTTCATAATATATCCAACTATAATTGACTTAATAATAATCTTGTTGAACTCAACGACTCGAATGCAACGTCTTTTGAAATATTCCATGAATGACTCCAAGTAATATCTTTAAAATGAACAAATGCACAGTGGAAGATTTCTTTCATATCTGAGAATAAACATGCTTTAAAGTGTCAACCAAAAGGTTGGTGAGTTCATTAGCTTATCATAATAATCATTTCCATAATTTTAATAGACCACAAGATTTCAATTTTTCCATAAATATACATCTCATATCAGGCATTTCGCAAACTGCATAGAGATAAAAATCATTCATATGGATTGAACACCTGGTAACCGACATTAACAAGATGCATATAGAATATCCCCATCATTCTGGGACACCCATCGGACATGATAATTTCGAAGTACTAAAGCATTCCAAATTTCAGAATGGGGCTTGTTGGGCCCGATAGATCTATCTTTAGGATTCGCGTCAATTAGGGGTGCACTAATTCTCAAAATTAGTGATGTTCTCTAATTCTTAGGCTACCAAGCTAAAAGGGGCATATTCGATTTCAATAATCCAACCATAGAATGTAGTTTCGATTACTTGTGTCTATTTCGTAAATTATTTATAAAAATAGCGCATGTATTCTCAGTCCCAAAAATATATATTACAAAAGCATTTAAAAAGGGAGCAAATGAAACACACCATTTCCGTCATTTGTCCTTCGACCAACTCCTTAGTTACTTCTCTAACTTTGCCGGTGAAAACCGAGACATATTTTTCAAACACGGCCTCAATCTTTAACGTTAACTCATCCTTCCCTTCGTGAATAGGCTCACTCGTTCCGCATCCATCTTCCATTTTCATTCTAAGGAATGCAAACGATTAGATCACGAACGTATAAACCACACGCACAACACCGCCCCATCTTGCTAAACACTTATCGTACATCACTTGTTAGACACGATTTGCACCCGTAATAAGGTTTGCAAGTCCTTATTACGCATACACGCCGTATCGGCTCGTTAGTACAACGATCGCCTCGCTCGATGATATAAGCAAACAAAACAAAATTCTACGCGATAAAAACACACGCGAGAATTATTATCACAACACAATAATATATTAATAATATCTGCATTACTAATATAAACATTAGTCCACTTACAAATAAGGCACTAACTATAACCCATTCTGACCCGTAATCCTACAAGTCCCGCAACAATTAAGCACACACAAAAGTCTAAGTCTAGGCACCTATCTCAAGTCACCTAAATCCCTTAGACCATGCTCTGATACCACTTGTAACAACCCAAACCATATGCAATCGAAATATGCAAATAAAGAAAAAATATTTTTGTACAGCATAGTAGCGCGGCGCGCCAAAGGCCTGTGCGGCGCGCCAAACGGCCTGTCCAACTTTTCCTTTTTTGTGAAAAAGATCTTCGACTTCCAGACACTTTTAGATCAAACGGTTTTCACAACATATTACGATAGTTAAAACTAACACGTTCCAATAATAAAATGGGTCTTACGAGACCGGGCCCACATCGGCCGTTTTACGACTTTCGTACGAAAATACAAGTTTTCAACCACATGATTTTTAACACAAAATAAAGCCGAGCATGGCGATTGGGGATACGCTACCCAATCCTAATTAATCCAAAAGCAAGCCTTCTAAAGCTACTATGCGAGCCACTAGTTCCCACGCTTACCCGAGCCACTGCATCCAAGCAAATCTATAAAAATGTAAACAACGAGAGGGTAAGCTAACGCTTAGTGAGTGAGAATATACTACCTACATATATATGCATAAAATGGACACGCCACACAAATAATCAAATACCGTATACCGGAGCATCCAAGCATAAAGGCAAGCTAAGCTAAGCATACCGTATAATCACTAAGCAACAAGCTAGTAACAACAACCATAAAGTAAGTCACCAATGACGATGTGAACAACGCCAATAAGCTACACCCGGAGGGTTAGCTACATCACAACAATACATTAACATATATATAACAGAGCGTAAAACCGCCCAAGGTTAACCAATCGTACAAAGGAATGATACTCGAATTTCCCATCGGTGTTCGTAACAACCGTTAGTGCACAACACATATATCACTAATCCTTGGACAGCACATATCCGTTCATGAAACCGTTAGCGTACAACGCATATATCACTAACTTGGACAACACATATCCATTCATAAAACCGTTAGAGTACAACACATATATCACTAACTTGGACAACACATATCCATTCATAAAACCGTTAGCGTACAACACATATATCACTAACTTGGACAAAACATATCCATTCATAAAACCGTTAGAGTACAGCACATATATCACTAACTTGGACAACACATATCCATTCATAAAACTGTTAGAGTACAACACATATATCACTAACTTGGACAACACATATCCATTCATAAAACCGTCAGCGTACAATACATATATCACTAACTTGGACAACACATATCCATTCATAAAACCGTCAGCGTACAAAACATATATCACTAACTTGGATAACACATATCCATTTATAAAATTAAACACATCACAATTCAATATCAACCCTTCGCCATTGGGGTTATCCAATTCACAACCACGTGTGATAATGTACACACAAAACGTGCACCTCGCTAAAGGTGGTCAACCAAAACGCACATCCCTGCTAATTGGGCCTATACACAAGTCCATCAAATCCACCTATATGTGAAGTGAGTTCTATAACCGAGAACCACTTCACCCGACCCGCACCCATCCTACACATACATATACACATAGGATATTAACACTCACCTTGAAGTCTTGATGGATACCACCGAATAATCCGCAATCGCCGATGGAATGTACCTATTCCATTTATCATATAACAAGTAACACAATTAGGGTTGACTTACAAACCAACCCAATTGACACTTAGTGCAATTTGGACCCAAATGCACTTCCAAGTACAAACCGCGCCCAAAATTAACCAATAATCACTAACACAAGTGAGAATGGTCCTAACACGCCAATTAAACCCAATCATAGGTGTTAAACACCTATCTTGCCCAAAATGACACTTAAACCCTAATTTGACCCATAAGAAGTCAATATCACGCCATTAGCAAGTTTTGACACCAAAACATATTTAACTCGGTTTTATGCTTCAACTTAATCCATTTTAAGTTTATAAACCTTATTAAATCGGTAATTGAGTCATAATCATCAACAAACCCTAATTTTGACTCTAGTCAAAATTTTTCAACCACAAGAACCCTAATGGTTTCCAAAACATCAATAATCACTAATACTAGTAATTATACACCATTCTCAAGTCTTAAACATGGTTAAATCATTAACCAACCCAAAACCCGCCTTTAACACTTATAAATCCGAATCTTGTTGTTAATCTTCAATTAACAACTAAATGGGTTCCATCTATGAATCATATAATCAAAAGCCCCAAATTTGAATGATGAACACAAAAACAAAATTCGGAGTTAGAACTTACCACTAGTATCACCGTGTAGCTAAGAACGAGGAGAACAAACTTGTCTACTACGCAAAAGATCAATACCCGCTTCTTCCTTTCCAAAAATCCCCTTTGAATCAAATGGGTGTTTGAGTTCTTGAGAGAAATATGAAAAGAAAAGGAAAAAGAAATGAATAAATGAAATGGGTGGATGAGGTTAAGTCCACAAATCTGGATCAAACGCGAAACCGAAATGCCCTTTTTAAAACTCTAAAATAACAAAGGAGTCTGCCAGCGACCATTTGCGGGGCGCGCCATGAACCCGCGCGGCGCGCGACTGGGCAGAATCAGAATCCAGGGTCTTACAACTCTCCCCCACTTAAACTCGATCACGTCCTCGTGATCTTCTCCACTTAACTAATCCGGAACTACTCAACGGCCCTCAATCCTAAGTCCCAATCCGAACTTTCCTAGACAATTCTTCCCAATGAATCACCTTTAACAACTAAAATCGTCACCCGCGATTTATCAAAACCACAATCCTAGCACTAAAACCTGCTCAAGTCCCCATATCGGCAAAAACTCAACCCATCTTGTACCGAGATATCAATTCCTTAGCGTACCTTTACCAAGGACAACGCTAAAAATGACCAAGTCTCAACCTAAAGTCAACAATCCGAACGTTGAAGATCGAACCACATGAATCCTTACGGATTAAACTTACCACTAAACATCCTTTGTAGTGCGCAATACAACCAATACGCCACTATCCTAACATCATAAACAACAGCTAAAACCAAAAGCGCCCAAAACGACTATGGCAACGCTAATCCGAAGGTGTACAAAAATCGACTATTGTTACACCCGTAACAACATGTGAGCGAAACACTGCTATCGCCTCACTAATCCCACGACATGGTCCTCAAGACCCCACCATCGGCGTATAAAACCACCGTTAGTTCACACAACGTGATCCTTACGACCCCACCATTGGAGTATAAAATAACCAATAGACCACACATCCAATAACATGAAGGCTGGCAGAAAAACTACACGCGACCCACTTCCCAAATCTCAACACCGGATGAAGTCAGCGGACCCCGTCAACGGTCATGCTTCACCGATATAACACTACACCCATGATGAAGTCAGCGGACCCCGAAGGTCATGCTTCACCAATCAACGATCTAATGATGAAGTCAGCAGACCCCGAAGGTCATGCTTCATCAATCAATGCCCTTTTGGCCTCGAACGATGAGTAGCGTAACATCGCGCTCTGCTACGCCATAGTGAATCCTAACGGATACCACTAACCATTCACACAATCGAGCAAGAACTGCCTATATCAAACATAGGCACAAAACAATAATTCTCTACAAGAGGATCCGATACGCACATCCCTTAACCGAGGGATTTCCACCTTGCTCGCCATACCCGTCCATTATCTCTCAATTAGATTTACTACATTACCACCTTGGTGATAATTCAAATCCAAAATCATAGGTACAATTTTACCGAAATTGTACTCTACCACAAATCGACCAAATCTAGGTCCCGACACAAATTTCGGATCTACCATAAGCATTGTCTGAAATCTCACACTAAAACCTCCTCGTGCGGGTGTGTAACTCCCCCACTTGGAATTACGTTCCATAACTGCATCTCGTACACCCGTACAATGCTACCAAAGGTAGACTTTACCAATAATTGGGTTCACACGGCCCATCACCATGTCTTGCTCCAACTTTGAGCATACCAAGGATCCTAACCTATCCTTAAACACTTCGAACGGAAAGTGTACCACAAATTACACGAACTATACACTCGCAATCATCCAATTGCTTTAGTTTGTCGAATTTCACCCGATCACTCATGAACCTAAGGATTTCACTTTGGTACCCTAAGTTCAATGTAACCGCAACACAAACGGAGTCGAACACCACGCTAGTAGGTATGAAAGAGGCACCTAATGTCGCGTCACGTAGACTCCTTTACCAACATACATCAAGATCCAAAACACTCGATTTCTCGGGTTTCATCCCACCCGTCGAACCTCATGGTTCATCAACTTCAACACGAGAACGAACACGCTCTAACATCCGAACACCAAAACTCATTTCCATGGCTTGGTAGAAACATTTCCCAAATACTAAGGAATGTTTGGTTACGCCAAGTCTTACGCCCTTCGCCCGACAATCCAAAGTCACCATAGGGTACTTCCATTAGGAACGTCACCCATATCAATAACATGCACAACACAATTGAGACCTTAAGGTTCTCACTCGAACGAGCTTAACGACCCGATACCAACCAAAATGCCTAAGCACCCAAGGATTCGTACCATAGGATCAAGGCACAACACACCACTTATACACTCTACTGAGAGCAAACCGGAACCATAAACGTAAACCGCCTGCTTGCTACGAATTATCTCCAACGGAGAATAAAGTTTAGCTAAGACTTACGCACATACCGCATGTTATTACAAACGAACAACATATAATTTAGTACTAAAAGTACCTGACGTAGAACTGTTGGGCTTCCGTGCCCCACTTCCCATCATGTATTCGCGCTCTAACCTCCTAACCCGATCGTCATGCGATTCGGAACACTCTGACTTCCGGTGTCCCTCCATCTAGCAAATGAAACACCTGATTAAGCCTAAAGGCACCACTGTATAATCTTGTGCCAAATGACCCCGTTCCCCACACTTAAAGCATGTAAGCTTGTAACCCTTCTTACTCTTCTTCTTCACATTCCCGATGCCTTCAGGTGTACTTCGTGCCCTCTTACCATGAGCACCATGTAATCCTAACCTTGTAAGTACATATTCATCATCGCTACCTCGAGGTTTGGGAAACCTCTTTTCAAACTCTTCCTTTACAACTTTAGTCACTTGGTCTCGGACCATTTCCGTTATTTGTCCTTCGACCCACTCCTTGGTTACTTCTCTAACTTTGCCGATGAAAACCGAGACATATTGTTCAAACACGGCCTCAATCTTTAATGTTAACTCATCCTTCCCTTCGTGAATAGGCTCACTCGTTCTGCATCCATCTTCCATTTTCATTCTAAGGAATGCAAACGATTAGATCACGAATTTATAAACCACACGCACAACACCGCCCCATCTTACTAAACACTCATCGTACATCACTTGTTAGACACGATTTGCACCCGTAATAAGGTTTGCAAGTCCTTATTACACATACACGCCGTATTGGCTCGTTAGTACAACGACCGCCTCGCTCGATAATATAAGCAAACACAAACAAAATTCTACGCGATAAAAACACACGCGAGAATTATTATCACAACACAATAATATATTAATAATATCCGCATTACTAATATAAACATTAGTCCACTTACAAACAAGGCACTAACTATAACCCATTCCGACCCGTAATCCTACAAGTCCCGTAACAATTAAGCACACACAAAAGTCTAAGTCTAGGCACCTATCTCAAGTCACCTAAATCCCTTAGACCATGCTCTGATACCACTTGTAACAACCCAAACCATATGCAATCGAAATATGCAAATATAAAAAAATATTTTTGTACAGTATAGTGGCGCGGCGCGCCAAATGTAGTGACCCGAACTTTTCCATGTTTATATATATTAATTGAGATTGATATTTACATGATTAAATGTTTCCAACATGTTAAGCAATCAAACTTGTTAAGACTTGATTAATTGAAATATGTTTCATATAGACAATTGACCACCCAAGTTGACCGGCGATTCACGAACGTTAAAACTTGTAAAAATGACATGACGATATATATATGGATATACATATGGTTAACATGAGATTATGATAAGTAAGTATCTCCATAAGTATATTAACAATGAGTTATATACATATAAACAAGACTACTAACTTAAGGATTCCGAAACGAGACATATATGTAACGATTATCGTTGTAACGACATTTAAATGTATATATATCATATTAAGATATATTAATATATCATAATATCATGATAATATAATAATTTAACATCACATTCGATATAATAAACAATGGGATAACAACATTAATTGAGATCGTTAACTTAAAGGTTTCAAAACAACACTTACATGTAACGACTAACGATGACTTAACGACTCAGTTAAAATGTATATACATGTAGTGTATTTAGATGTATTAAAATACTTTTGGAAGACTTCAAGACATATATCAAAACACTCATACTTAACGAAAATGGTTACAGTTACTTTTCCAATCTTTTCTTTCATCAAGAATTCTAGTCGTATTCTTACCCGTATTATACACAGCTTCAAAACGTACTTACTATGAGTATATACCAATAGGAACTAGCATGGGATTCCACTCTTGATTATGTCATGTATGACTAATCAATTTTAACTTCTACCATGAGCTAGTCAACTAACTAGAACTCCTTTTAACCCCACTCACCACTCACCAATTACCACTCATCATTCACTCCATTTCACTTCCAATTCTCTTTCTAATTCTCTCTCAACACACACACACTATTATCAACGTATTTTTCCAGTAGTTAATCATCATCTTCATCAAAAATCACTTCAAGAATCAAGCTATAATCATCATAGGAAGAACACTTCAAGAACACTTCAAAAATCCCTTCAAGTTTACTAATTTACTTCCAAGCTTTCTAATCCATTCCAAGTAATCATCTAAGATCAAGAAACCTTTGTTATATACAGTAGGTTATCTTTCTTATTCAAGATAATATTCATATTCAAACTTTGATTCAATTTCTATAACTATAAACTATCTTAATTCAAGTAAAAAATCTTACTTGAACTTGTTTTTGTGTCATGATCCTACTTCAAGAACTTTCAAGCCATCCAAGATCCTTTGAAGCTAGATCATTTCTTGTCACTTCCAGTAGGTTTACCTACTAAACTTGAGGTAGTAATGATGTTCATAACATCATTCGATTCATATATATAAAACTATCTTATTCGAAGGTTTAAACTCGTAATCATTAGAACATAGTTTAGTTAATTCTAAACTTGTTCGCAAACAAAAGTTAATCCTTCTAACTTGACTTTTAAAATTAACTACACACATGTTCTATATCTATATGATATGCTAACTTAATGATTTAAAACCTGGAAACACAAAAAACACCGTAAAACTGGATTTACGCCGTCGTAGTAACACCGCGGGCTGTTTTGGGTTAGTTAATTAAAAACTATGATAAACTTTGATTTAAAAGTTGTTATTCTGAGAAAATGATTTTTATTATGAACATGAAACTATATCCAAAAATTATGGTTAAACTCAAAGTGGAAGTATGTTTTCTAAAATGGTCATCTAAACGTCGTTCTTTCGACTGAAATGACTACCTTTACAAAAACGACTTGTAACTTATTTTTCCGACTATAAACCTATACTTTTCTGTTTAGATTCATAAAATAGAGTTCAATATGAAACCATAGCAATTTGATTCACTCAAAACGGATTTAAAATGAAGAAGTTATGGGTAAAACAAGATTGGATAATTTTTCTCATTTTAGCTACGTGAAAATTGGTAACAAATCTATTCCAACCATAACTTAATCAACTTGTATTGTATATTATGTAATCTTGAGATACCATAGACACGTATACAATGTTTCGACCTATCATGTCGACACATCTATATATATTTCGGAACAACCATAGACACTCTATATGTGAATGTTGGAGTTAGCTATACAGGGTTGAGGTTGATTCCAAAATATATATAGTTTGAGTTGTGATCAATACTGAGATACGTATACACTGGGTCGTGGATTGATTCAAGATAATATTTATTGATTTATTTCTGTACATCTAACTGTGGACAACTAGTTGTAGGTTACTAACGAGGACAGCTCACTTAATAAACTTAAAACATCAAAATATATTAAAGTGTTGTAAATATATTTTAAACATACTTTGATATATATGTATATATTGTTATAGGTTCGTGAATCAACCAGTGGCCAAGTCTTACTTCCCGACGAAGTAAAAATCTGTGAAAGTGAGTTATAGTCCCACTTTTAAAATCTAATATTTTTGGGATGAGAATACATGCAGGTTTTATAAATGATTTATAAAATAGACACAAGTACGTGAAACTACATTCTATGGTTGAATTATCGAAATCGAATATGCCCCTTTTTATTAAGTCTGGTAATCTAAGAATTAGGGAACAGACACCCTAATTGACGCGAATCCTAAAGATAGATCTATTGGGCTTAACAAACCCCATCCAAAGTACCGGATGCTTTAGTACTTCGAAATTTATATCATATCCGAAGGGTGTCCCGGAATGATGGGGATATTCTTATATATGCATCTTGTTAATGTCGGTTACCAGGTGTTCACCATATGAATGATTTTTATCTCTATGTATGGGATGTGTATTGAAATATGAAATCTTGTGGTCTATTGTTACGATTTGATATATATAGGTTAAACCTATAACTCACCAACATTTTTGTTGACGTTTAAAGCATGTTTATTCTCATGTGAATACTAAGAGCTTCCGCTGTTGCATACTAAAATAAAGACAAGATTTGGAGTCCATGTTTGTATGATATTGTGTAAAAACTGCATTCAAGAAACTGATTTCGATGTAACATATTTGTATTGTAAACCATTATGTAATGGTCGTGTGTAAACAGGATATTTTAGATTATCATTATTTGATAATCTACATAAAGCTTTTTAAACCTTTATTTATGAAATAAAGGTTATGGTTTGTTTTAAAAATGAATGCAGTCTTTGAAAAACGTCTCATATAGAGGTCAAAACCTCGCAACGAAATCAATTAATATGGAACGTTTTTAATCAATAAGAACGGGACATTTCAGTTGGTATCCGAGCGTTGGTCTTAGAGAACCAGAAAAGTTGCATTAGTGTGTCTTATCGAGTTTGTTAGGATGCATTAGTGAGTCTGGACTTTGACCGTGTTTTCTTTAAAAATGATTGCTTAACATTTTTGTTGGAAACTATATATTTTTAACATATGAATATTATGTGATATATTAATCTCTTAACGTGTTTGATATTATGTGATAGATGTCTACCTCTAGAACAAGTCCCATTGACTCACCTAATAATAATGAAGAGTCAAATGTAAATTGGAATGATTCGTGGACTGATTCACAAGTTCCCGAAGAGGAACCGGAAGAAGAGTCGGAACCGGAAGAAGAATCGGAACCGGAAGAAGAATCGGAACCGGAAGAAGAAATAGAACCGGTGGGGGAAATAATAAAACGGTTAAGTAAAAGAGAATCCTCAACCAACCGACCAAGGTTAATTATGGTCAATGGTATTTCCGCCAAGGAAGCAAAATATTGGGAGGATTACCAATTCTCCGATGAATCGGATTCCGACGAGAATTCCGATGATGTTATAGAAATTACCCCAACTGAATTTAAAAAGGCAAAAGAAAATAATAAGGGAAAGGGCATAAAAATAGAGAAATCTAATTCCAACCCCGATGAACTTTATATGTATCGTCAACCCCCGAAGTCCTTAAATTGTAACAATGACCCGGGAACCTCTAAACCACCAGGTTTTTCTAAACCAATGTGGACAACGACGGCTCGTATTAGGGGAACATCATATATCCCTAGAAACTTGGCAAAACGAACCAAAACCGAACAAGAAGAAACGAGCGAGTCGGAATAAGATAGTTGTATTCGAGTGGTGTAATATATGTAATATAGTGTGCTTATGCTTTATGATATATGTAAAAATTGCTTGTATTAATAAGTATTTTTTTTTTATGAATCTAACTCTTGTCTATTTTACAGTATAAAAACACAAAATGGATAGACAACCCAATATTTTAAGAGACCTACCCGGAGATATGATTGATGAAATCTTGTCTAGAGTCGGTCAGAATTCTTCGGCGCAACTATTTAAGGCGAGATCAGTTTGTAAGACATTCGAAGAACGTTCCAAGAATGCCTTGGTTTATAAAAGGCTTTCGTTCGAAAGATGGGGGATATCACATTGGGAAATCCATAAGTTACGATGTGTTTACTTTGACGCATATATTGCGGGGAACCCAAATGCTATTTTACGCAACGGGTTAAGAAATTATTTTGACTCAGTATATCCGAATATAGGACTTCGTGATTTAGAAAAAGCGGCTAACATGCAACATAAAGAAGCATGTTATGCTTACAGGTTAGTAATGTTCGCTTCTCACCAAAGTGAGAACAAGAACATCGGGCTACAACTATTAAACAAAACATTCCCACAAGTGACGGAGTCGGTAATTGGGGTAAGAAATGAGGTTTTTAGGTTATTACGAGACTGTTGGTCATTACGTAACCCTCGTCCCTTTGACGATGTTACAACACGCTGTCTTATCAACGGCCATAACGGTTATGTTCCACAAGACCAAGGATGGGAAGTAGTCCTAGTAAAACCAGAATGCATGACTTGTTTCTGAACGTATGAATTATGTGTCTTTATTGCCTTTGCTGAACGACTTGTGTACTAGCTAGAATTATCTTCACAACTATCTTGTATCAAAGTTATTGTGTGCTATATTTCATGCTTTATGTAAAATAAGCGGTATTGTAAGTTTGTAAAATATTGTATAAAAGTTTGAACGCGAAATATTATTACAATCAGTTTTTCATATAGAATTGTAGTAGTTGAATTGTATATTAGCTACTAAGTATGAACTTAACGGGTAGGTACTACCCGAATTTAAACTTATAAAACACTAATATGAAGAAAAAGCTTTTATAAATGAGTTCATATTATGCTACGAAATACTATTAACTACTCTTAATATTCTGTATGATTAACTTGTTCCATTTGACTATTTTGAAGGAAATGGCACCGACTACTCGACACACCGTGAATATGAATGAAGAGGAATTCCGTATTTTTCTAGCTTCAAACATAGCCGCAGTACAGGCTGCGCTACATACCAACAATAACCTTGGATCTGACAGTACAGGAAATCGTGTAGGATGCACCTACAAAGAATTCACTGCCTGCAAACCTTTGGAATTTGATGGAACCGAAGGACCGATCGGATTGAAACGGTTGACCGAGAAGGTCGAATCAGTGTTTGCCATAAGTAAGTGTACTGAAGAGGACAAAGTGAAGTACGCTACGCATACCTTCACAGGTTCTGCGTTAACATGGTGGAATACCTATCTAGAGCAAGTGGGACAAGACGATGCGTACGCACTACCGTGGTCAGCATTCAAGCACTTGATGAACGAGAAGTACCGTCCCAGAATCGAGGTCAATAAGCTCAAGACAGAACTTAGAGGGTTACGAACCCAAGGATTTGATATTACCACGTACGAAAGACGATTCACAGAATTGTGCCTATTGTGTCCGGGAGCATTCGAAGATGAGGAAGAGAAGATCGACGCATTTGTGAAAGGATTATCGGAAAGAATCCAAGAAGATATAAGTTCACACGAGCCCGCCTCCATACAACAGGCATGTAGAATGGCTCACAAACTAGTGAACCAGATTGAAGAAAGAATTAAAGAACAGACTGCTGAAGAGGCCAATGTAAAGCAAGTCAAAAGAAAGTGGGAGGAAAACGGTGATAAGAATCACCAATACAACAACAACAGCAATTACAACAATAATCGCAACAATTATCCCAACAATCGCAACATCAATCGCAACTACAACAAACGGCCCAACAACAACAACAACAACAACAACAACAGCAACTACAACAATCATCCCAACAACAATAATAACCGCAACAACAACAACAATCAGAAGCAGCTATGCCAAAGGTGTGAAAAGTATCACTCGGGGTTCTGCACCAAATTTTGCAACAAGTGTAAAAGAAATGGTCATAGCGCGGCGAAGTGTGAAGTCTACGGACCAGGGGTTAATAGAACGAAAGGAACAAATGGTGTCGGAACGAGTAATGGCGGAGCAAGTAGTGTTGGAGCAAGTTATGCCAATGTATTTTGTTATAAATGTGGAAAACCGGGCCACATTATTAGAAATTGCCCGAACCAGGAGAACACGAATGGACAAGGCCGCGGAAGAGTTTTCAATATTAATGCGGCAGAGGCACAGGAAGACCCGGAGCTTGTTACGGGTACGTTTCTTATTGACAATAAATCTGCTTACGTTTTATTTGATTCGGGTGCGGATAGAAGCTATATGAGTAGAGATTTTTGTGCTAAATTAAGTTGTCCATTGACGCCTTTGGATAGTAAATTTTTACTCGAATTAGCAAATGGTAAATTAATTTCAGCAGATAATATATGTCGGAATCGAGAAATTAAACTGGTTAGCGAAACATTTAAGATTGACTTGATACCAGTAGAGTTAGGGAGTTTTGATGTGATAATCGGTATGGACTGGTTGAAAGAAGTGAAAGCAGAGATCGTTTGTTACAAAAATGCAATTCGCATTATACGAGAAAAAGGAAAACCCTTAATGGTGTACGGAGAAAAGGGCAACACGAAGCTACATCTTATTAGTAATTTGAAGGCACAAAAACTAATAAGAAAAGGTTGCTATGCTGTTCTAGCACACGTCGAGAAAGTACAAACTGAAGAAAAGAGCATCAATGATGTTCCCGTCGCAAAAGAATTTCCCGATGTATTTCTGAAAGAATTACCGGGATTACCCCCACATCGATCCGTTGAATTTCAAATAGATCTTGTACCAGGAGCTTCACCAATAGCTCGTGCTCCTTACAGACTCGCACCCAGCGAGATGAAAGAACTGCAAAGCCAATTACAAGAACTTTTAGAGCATGGTTTCATTCGACCAAGCACATCACCGTGGGGAGCTCCTGTTTTGTTTGTCAAGAAGAAAGATGGTACATTCAGGTTGTGTATCGACTACCGAGAGTTGAATAAACTTACCATCAAGAACCGCTACCCACTACCGAGAATCGACGACTTATTTGATCAACTACAAGGCTCGTCTGTTTATTCAAAGATTGACTTACGTTCCGGGTATCATCAAATGCGGGTGAAAGAAGATGATATTCCAAAGACTGCTTTCAGAACACGTTACGGTCATTACGAGTTTATGGTCATGCCGTTTGGTTTAACTAATGCACCAGCTGTGTTCATGGACCTTATGAACTGAGTGTGTGGACCATACCTTGACAAGTTTGTCATTGTTTTCATTGATTACATACTTATTTACTCAAAGAATGACCAAGAACACGGTGAACATTTGAGAAAGGTGTTAGAAGTATTGAGGAAGGAAGAATTGTACGCTAAGTTTTCAAAGTGTGCATTTTGGTTGGAAGAAGTTCAATTCCTCGGTCACATAGTGAACAAAAAAGGTATTAAGGTGGATCCGGCAAAGATAGAAACTGTTGAAAAGTGGGAAACCCCGAAAACTCCGAAACACATACGCCAGTTTTTAGGACTAGCTGGTTACTACAGAAGGTTCATCCAAGACTTTTCCAGAATAGCAAAACCCTTGACTGTATTAACGCATAAAGGGAAGAAATTTGAATGGAATGATGAACAAGAGAAAGCGTTTCAGTTATTGAAGAAAAAGCTAACTACGGCACCTATATTGTCATTGCCTGAAGGGAATGATGATTTTGTGATTTATTGTGATGCATCAAAGCAAGGTCTCGGTTGTGTATTAATGCAACGAACGAAGGTGATTGCTTATGCATCTAGACAATTGAAGATTCACGAACAAAATTATACGACGCATGATTTGGAATTAGGCGCAGTTGTTTTTGCATTAAAGACTTGGAGGCACTACTTATATGGGGTCAAAAGTATTATATATACCGACCACAAAAGTCTTCAACACATATTTAATCAGAAACAACTGAATATGAGGCAGCGTAGGTGGATTGAATTATTGAATGATTACGACTTTGAGATTCGTTACCACCCGGGGAAGGCAAATGTGGTAGCCGATGCCTTGAGCAGGAAGGACAGAGAACCCATTCGAGTAAAATCTATGAATATAATGATTCATAATAACCTTACTACTCAAATAAAGGAGGCGCAACAAGGAGTTTTAAAAGAAGGAAATTTAAAGGATGAAATACCCAAAGGATCGGAGCAGCATCTTAATATTCGGGAAGACGGAACCCGGTATAGGGCTGAAAGGATTTGGGTACCAAAATTTGGAGATATGAGAGAAATGGTACTTAGAGAAGCTCATAAAACCAGATACTCAATACATCCTGGAACGGGGAAGATGTACAAGGATCTCAAGAAACATTTTTGGTGGCCGGGTATGAAAGCCGATGTTGCTAAATACGTAGGAGAATGTTTGACGTGTTCTAAGGTCAAAGCTGAGCATCAGAAACCATCAGGTCTACTTCAATAACCCGAAATCCCAGAATGGAAATGGGAAAACATTACCATGGATTTCATCACTAAATTGCCAAGGACTGCAAGTGGTTTTGATACTATTTGGGTAATACTTGATCGTCTCACCAAATCAGCACATTTCCTGCCAATAATAGAAGATGACAATATGGAGAAGTTAGCACGACTGTATTTGAAGGAAGTCGTCTCCAGACATGGAATACCAATCTCTATTATCTCTGATAGGGATGGCAGATTTATTTCAAGATTCTGGCAGACATTACAGCAAGCATTAGGAACTCGTCTAGACATGAGTACTGCCTATCATCCACAAACTGATGGGCAGAGTGAAAGGACGATACAAACGCTTGAAGACATGCTACGAGCATGTGTTATTGATTTCAGAAACAGTTGGGATCGACATCTACCATTAGCAGAATTTTCCTACAACAACAGCTACCATTCAAGCATTAAGATGGCGCCGTTTGAAGCACTTTATGGTAGAAAGTGCAGGTCTCCGATTTGTTGGAGTGAAGTGGGGGATAGACAGATTACGGGTCCGGAGATTATACAAGAAACTACCGAGAAGATCATTCAAATTCAACAACGGTTGAAGACCACCCAAAGTCGACAAAAGAGCTACGCTGACATTAAAAGAAAAGATATAGAATTTGAAATTGGAGAGATGGTCATGCTTAAAGTTGCACCTTGGAAAGGCGTTGTTCGATTTGGTAAACGAGGGAAATTAAATCCAAGGTATATTGGACCATTCAAGATTATTGATCGTGTCGGACCAGTAGCTTACCGACTTGAGTTACCTCAACAACTCGCGGCTGTACATAACACTTTCCACGTCTCGAATTTGAAGAAATGTTTTGCTAAAGAAGATCTCACTATTCCGTTAGATGAAATCCAAATCAACAAAAAACTTCAATTCATCGAAGAACCCGTTGAAATAATGGATCGTGAGGTTAAAAGACTTAAGCAAAACAAGATACCAATTGTTAAGGTCCGATGGAATGCTCGTAGAGGACCCGAGTTCACCTGGGAGCGTGAAGATCAGATGAAGAAGAAATACCCGCATCTATTTCCAGAAGATTCGTCAACACCTTCAACAGCTTAACATTTCGGGACGAAATTTATTTAACGGGTAGGTACTGTAGTGACCCGAACTTTTCCATGTTTATATATATTAATTGAGATTGATATTTACATGATTAAATTTTTCCAACATGTTAAGCAATCAAACTTGTTAAGACTTGATTAATTGAAATATGTTTCATATAGACAATTGACCACCCAAGTTGACCGGCGATTCACGAACGTTAAAACTTGTAAAAACGACATGACGATATATATATGGATATACATATGGTTAACATGAGATTATGATAAGTAAGTATCTCCATAAGTATATTAACAATGAGTTATATACATATAAACAAGACTACTAACTTAAGGATTTCGAAACGAGACATATATGTAACGATTATCGTTGTAACGACATTTAAATGTATATATATCATATTAAGATATATTAATATATCATAATATCATGATAATATAATAATTTAACATCTCATTAGATATAATAAACAATGTGTTAACAACATTAATTGAGATCGTTAACTTAAAGGTTTCAAAACAACACTTACATGTAACGACTAACGATGACTTAACGACTCAGTTAAAATGTATATACATGTAGTGTATTTAGATGTATTAAAATACTTTTGGAAGACTTCAAGACATATATCAAAACACTCATACTTAACGAAAATGGTTACAGTTACTTTTCCAATCTTTTCTTTCATCAAGAATTCTAGTCGTATTCTTACCCGTATTATACACAGCTTCAAAACGTACTTACTATGAGTATATACCAATAGGAACTAGCATGGGATTCCACTCTTGATTATGTCATGTATGACTAATCAATTTTAACTTCTACCATGAGCTAGTCAACTAACTAGAACTCCTTTTAACCCCACTCACCACTCACCAATTACCACTCATCATTCACTCCATTTCACTTCCAATTCTCTTTCTAATTCTCTCTCAACACACACACACTATTATCAACGTATTTTTCCAGTAGTTAATCATCATCTTCATCAAAAATCACTTCAAGAATCAAGCTATAATCATCATAGGAAGAACACTTCAAGAACACTTCAAAAATCCCTTCAAGTTTACTAATTTACTTTCAAGCTTTCTAATCCATTCCAAGTAATCATCTAAGATCAAGAAACCTTTGTTATATACAGTAGGTTATCTTTCTTATTCAAGGTAATATTCATATTCAAACTTTGATTCAATTTCTATAACTATAAACTATCTTAATTCAAGTAAAAATCTTACTTGAACTTGTTTTTGTGTCATGATCCTACTTCAAGAACTTTCAAGCCATCCAAGATCCTTTGAAGCTAGATCATTTCTTGTCACTTCCAGTAGGTTTAATTACTAAACTTGAGGTAGTAATGATGTTCATAACATCATTCGATTCATATATATAAAACTATCTTATTCGAAGGTTTAAACTCGTAATCATTAGAACATAGTTTAGTTAATTCTAAACTTGTTCGCAAACAAAAGTTAATCCTTCTAACTTGACTTTTAAAATTAACTACACACATGTTCTATATCTATATGATATGCTAACTTAATGATTTAAAACCTGGAAACACGAAAAACACCGTAAAACTGGATTTACGCCGTCGTAGTAACACCGCGGGCTGTTTTGGGTTAGTTAATTAAAAACTATGATAAACTTTGATTTAAAAGTTGTTATTCTGAGAAAATGATTTTTATTATGAACATGAAACTATATCCAAAAATTATGGTTAAACTCAAAGTGGAAGTATGTTTTCTAAAATGGTCATCTAAACGTCGTTCTTTCGACTGAAATGACTACCTTTACAAAAACGACTTGTAACTTATTTTTACGACTATAAACCTATACTTTTCTGTTTAGATTCATAAAATAGAGTTCAATATGAAACCATAGCAATTTGATTCACTCAAAACGGATTTAAAATGAAGAAGTTATGGGTAAAACAAGATTGGATAATTTTTCTCATTTTAGCTACGTGAAAATTGGTAACAAATCTATTCCAACCATAACTTAATCAACTTGTATTGTATATTATGTAATCTTGAGATACCATAGACACGTATACAATGTTTCGACCTATCATGTCGACACATCTATATATATTTCGGAACAACCATAGACACTCTATATGTGAATGTTGGAGTTAGCTATACAGGGTTGAGGTTGATTCCAAAATATATATAGTTTGAGTTGTGATCAATACTGAGATACGTATACACTGGGTCGTGGATTGATTCAAGATAATATTTATCGATTTATTTCTGTACATCTAACTGTGGACAACTAGTTGTAGGTTACTAACGAGGACAGCTGACTTAATAAACTTAAAACATCAAAATATATTAAAGTGTTGTAAATATATTTTAAACATACTTTGATATATATGTATATATTGTTATAGGTTCGTGAATCAACCAGTGGCCAAGTCTTACTTCCCGACGAAGTAAAAATCTGTGAAAGTGAGTTATAGTCCCACTTTTAAAATCTAATATTTTTGGGATGAGAATACATGCAGGTTTTATAAATGATTTACAAAATAGACACAAGTACGTGAAACTACATTCTATGGTTGAATTATCGAAATCGAATATGCCCCTTTTTATTAAGTCTGGTAATCTAAGAATTAGGGAACAGACACCCTAATTGACGCGAATCCTAAAGATAGATCTATTGGGCTTAACAAACCCCATCCAAAGTACCGGATGCTTTAGTACTTCAAAATTTATATCATATCCGAAGGGTGTCCCGGAATGATGGGGATATTCTTATATATGCATCTTGTTAATGTCGGTTACCAGGTGTTCACCATATGAATGATTTTTATCTCTATGTATGGGATGTGTATTGAAATATGAAATCTTGTGGTCTATTGTTACGATTTGATATATATAGGTTAAACCTATAACTCACCAACATTTTTGTTGACGTTTAAAGCATGTTTATTCTCAGGTGAATACTAAGAGCTTCCGCTGTTGCATACTAAAATAAGGACAAGATTTGGAGTCCATGTTTGTATGATATTGTGTAAAAACTGCATTCAAGAAACTGATTTCGATGTAACATATTTGTATTGTAAACCATTATGTAATGGTCGTGTGTAAACAGGATATTTTAGATTATCATTATTTGATAATCTACATAAAGCTTTTTAAACCTTTATTTATGAAATAAAGGTTATGGTTTGTTTTAAAAATGAATGCAGTCTTTGAAAAACGTCTCATATAGAGGTCAAAACCTCACAACGAAATCAATTAATATGGAACGTTTTTAATCAATAAGAACGGGACATTTCACCAAAGGCCTGCGCGGCGCGCCAAAACGGCCTGTCCAACTTTTCCTTTTTTGTGAAAAAGATCTTCGACTTCCCGACACTTTTAGATCAAACGGTTTTCACAACATATTACGATAGTTAAAACTAACACGTTCCAATAATAAAATGGGTCTTACGAGACCGGGCCCACATCGGCCGTTTTACGACTTTCGTACGAAAATACAAGTTTTCAACCACATGATTTTTAACACAAAATAAAGCCTAGCATGGCGATTGGGGATACACTACCCAATCCTAATTAATCCAAAAGCAAGCCTTCTAAAGCTACTACGCGAGCCACTAGTTTCCACGCTTACCCGAGCCACCGCATCCAAGCAAATCTATAAAAATGTAAACAACGAGAGGGTAAGCTAACGCTTAGTGAGTGAGAATATACTACCTACATATATATGCATAAAATGGACACGCCACATAAATAATCAAATACCGCATACCGGAGCATCCAAGCATAAAGGCAAGCTAAGCTAAGCATACCGTATAATCACTAAGCAACAAGCTAGTAACAACAACCATAAAGTAAGTCACCAACGACGATGTGAACAACGCCAATAAGATACAACCGGAGGGTTAGCTACATCACAACAATACATTAACATATATATAACAGAGCGTAAAATCGCCCAAGGTTAACCAATCGTACAAAGGAATGGTACTCGAATTTCCCATCGGTGTTCGTAACAACCGTTAGTGTACAACACATATATCACTAACCCTTGGACAACACATATCCATTCATGAAACCGTTAGCGTACAACACATATATCACTAACTTGGACAACACATATCCATTCATAAAACCGTTAGAGTACAACACACATTTCACTAACTTGGACAACACATATCCATTCATAAAACTGTTAGCGTACAACACATATATCACTAACTTGGACAACACATATCCATTCATAATACCGTTAGAGTACAACAAATATATCACTAACTTGGACAACACATATCCATTCATAAAACCGTTAGAGTACAACACATATATCACTAATTTGGACAACACATATCCATTCATAAAACCGTCAGCGTACAACACATATATCACTAACTTGGACAACACATATCCATTCATAAAACCGTTAGCGTACAACACATATATCACTAACTTGGACAACACATATCCATTCATAAAATTAAACACATCACAATTCAATATCAACCCTTCGCCATTGGGGTTATCCAATTCATAACCACGTGTGATAATGTACACACAAAATGTGCACCTCGCCAAAGGTGGTCAACCAAAATGCACATCTGTGCTAATTGGGCCTATACACAAGTCCATCAAATCTACCTATATGTAAAGTGAGTTCTATAACCGAGAACTACTTCACCCGACCCGCACCCATCCTACACATACATATGCACATAGGATATTAACACTCACCTTGAAGTCTTGATGGATGCCACCGAATAATCCGCAATCGCCGATGGAATGTACCTATTCCATTTATCATATAACAAGTAACACAATTAAGGTTGATTTACAAACCAACCCAATTGACACTTAGTACAATTTCGACCCAAATGCACTTCCAAGTACAAACCGCGCCCAAAATTAACTAATAATCACTAACACAAGTGAGAATGGTCCTAACGTGTCAATTAAACCCAATCATAGGTGTTAAACACCTATCTTGCCCAAAATGACACTTAAACCCTAATTTGACCCATAAGAAATCAATATCATGCCATTAGCAAGTTTTGACACCAAAACATATTTAACTCGGTTCTATGCTTCAAATTAATCCATTTTAAGTTTATAAACCTTATTAAATCGGTAATTGAGTCATAATCATCAACAAACCCTAATTTTGACTCTAGTCAAAATTAGTCAACCACAAGAACACTAATGGTTTCCAAAACATCAATAATCACTAATACTAGTGATTATACACCATTCTCAAGTCTTAAATATGGTTAAATCATTAACCAACCCAAAACCCGCCTTTAACACTTATAAACTCGAATCTTGGTGTTAATCTTCAATTAACAACTAAATGGGTTCCACCTATGAATCATACAATCAAAAGCCCCAAATTTGAATGATGAACACAAAAACGAAATTCGGAGTTAGAGCTTACCACTAGTATCACCGTGTAGCTAAGAACAAGGAGAACAAACTTGTCTACTATGTCAAAGATCAATACCCGCTTCTTCCTTTCCAAAAATCCCCTTTGAATCAAATGGGTGTTTGAGTTCTTGAGAGAAATATGAAAAGAAAAGGAAAAAGAAATGTATAAATGAAATGGGTGGATGAGGTTAAGTCCACAAATCTGGCTCAAACGCGAAAAGACCGAAATGCCCTTTTTAAAACTCTAAAATAACAAAGGAGTCTGCCAGCGACCATTTGCGCGGCGCGCCATGAACCCGCGCGGCACGCAACTGGGCAGAATCAGAATCCAGGGTCTGACTTTTTAATAATAGTATTAATGATAATAATAATAACTATAACACTAATAATTTTACTACTAATGATAATAATGATAATAATATTAATTATACTAATAATCTTATTTTTAATTTTGGTAATAATAATAATTACTTAATAACAATCAATAATAAATAATAATAATAATAATAATACAATAATAATAATAATGAAATAATATTAATAAGAGTATTAGTAATAACTACCTCAAAGGAGTAGCCCTTAAAAAAATGCCCAAGTCCGAGTTTGATCCCGCGACGTCCCGCTAACCCGATATCACCCTAACCTGATCTGTCCAATAATTTCTGTTGTAACTTGTCCATCAAATCTATTTAAGCATAACTTTTCTGTTTTCATCTTCTTCATTAAACATAATCATCACCGTATCATCATCTAATCATTTGTGTAACATCATTGAATCTTAATGTCACGATCATAATCATCATTTAATCCTCATCATCACCCAATCATCGTCATTTTCTAATCATAATATTATCATTCGATATTATCTAATCTCACAAATCACAAACCTTTGGTATTATTATTATCAATATAGTATCATTATGATCGAATATCATAATCATCACCATATAATCACATCGTCACCATTATTATTCTTCATCGACTTCTTTCATCATACATCGTCATCTTTATCCTAATCATAATCACCCTCATTATCTTTTATACTTGTTACTTCATAACCCTCATGCCATCATCATTATTATTATCCTATTATCGTCGTCTAAAACAACAAAAGGAACAAGGCAGCAGTATAAGTCAACAAGCAAAATGCCAATTTAGAGCAAGTTTGAAATCAAGTGTGTTGTGGCTTCGGTCTAGTAGAAACAACCATTAGAACACGACCCAACATCTCCTTCGACCCAACAACAGTTTCACGAGCCCAATAAACAAAGTAAACACTCATCCCAATTTAAAGAATAAGTTTTCGATTCAAAAGCCAAAACAAATTCTTGGCCCAAGTAATTTTGTTTTGTTACGTAGTATATAATTCGGAAAAAAAATATATAAACAACTGTATGTGTATTAGGCTTTTTGTGGGGTTCGGTTTAAAAGCAACACAAGCAGCCACAACATATCGTTATCATCATATTTTCTTTAATGAAACCGTAATACTTTAATGGAGTATGGGTTCTTGTTGTCAAGGAAAGAGGAGACAGGAAAACCAACGGATTATCATCCATTTTTCTATCTATCTTGCTACTTTCTACATCATCCAACCTATTATTAATAATAATATCATACTTCATCATCTACCATGGATCACCATCATACTAATCGTAACCATTAAAACAGAAAAAGACAGCAACAGCTGCAGCAAACCAAAGCTGCAGCAGTATCACGTAAACAGTAACACAGCAAATGTAGCGACCAGTTTTAGAAGATCGATTAGAAATAGAAAACTTGTTAGCGATAGTAAAATAGTGGCGAGAGTGGTGAAAGTTCAAAGGTGGTGGTGAGTGTTGGAGGTTGGCGGTTGATGGGTGAAGATGTCGAGTGACCGAAGGTTATTTGCAAGGTGGTTGTAGATGGTGTGTAGTGGTGAAGATGGAATGGTGGTAGATGGAGGTTGTTTTGAAGGTGGATTGATGGTTAATCAAATAGCAAACGAATAAGTGTGTTTGTATTCGGGTTTGAGTCGAAGTGATATTTTAGCAGTGGTGAATATTTGAGATAAATTCAGAGAGTAAGTATGGTCATACGGCTACGCATTTTAGTCGGGTTAAGGTGATCGTCAATATATACTGGAGGTGGTTGGTGGTTTTGATGAATCGAAAACAAAAAGTATAAATAACAATGGTTTTAATGGTGGTAGCGAGGGGATGGTGATTGGCTTTCGATCGTACACATGAAACCAATCATAAAGTCGAAGGTGAAATCATGGTGGTTGTGGGTTTCGGTTTAGAGTGAGGTTCGATGGTGGGAACGATGGTGGCGACGTTTTGTTATGGTGTCCGGTGGTTATGGTGGTGAAAGATTAGGGTGATGATAGTTTTTATTGATCATAAGGGATTTGTTTATATATAAACATACATATAGATAAATATATATAATTTAATATATAATCATATAATTCAAAAGTTACACAGTAATTGTAATAGTAATATATTTGTTTTAATAATTCAGATTCGCCAAAATTTGAGTCTTGGTTCAATTCACAGTTCACAGAATTATTAAAGTACGGTGATATATATATAATAATATTAATAATAATATTAAATTATTCAAATGAAATTTAAACATGTTTAAATGAGTTAGCAGCCTTGAATTATTGAATTACTATTTCTTTCACGGACTGGATTTCGTACTCCGTCGTTAATCAGGGGTGGATAAAAGTTCTTCGAAAAATCCCATATTTTTAAATTAAATGTCTTTATTTATTTTAGTCATTATGGTATAAAATTCGATCATTAATTTATTAACTAAAAATTACATCAACTGTCCCTCTCGATTCTGAGTAAAATATAAAAAGTGTTAAAACTTAACAAATAGTTCCTAAATATATTTTTAATAAGCCTATAATTTATAAAACTCATTTTCGGTTCACCGTCTATTTTAAAATCATATAAGTTCGAATTAAACTTCTCTAATATCAATCGGAACATCAAACGAGTATTACAATCATTTAATATTTATTTTTAATATACTTTTATGTATATATAGACATGTATTAAATAATAATTATTATAATATCATATTTCTTAACAACAACATTCAATATTTCAAATTATACTTCCAATTATTATTTATATATATACACACATATCTATTTACAAATAGTTGTTCGTGAATCGTTGAGAACAGTCGAAGGGTAATTGAATACATGAACACGATTCAAAATTTTTGAGACTTCAACATTACAGACTTTGCTTATCATTTCGGAAACATATAAAGATCAAGTTTAAATTTGGTCAAAAATTTCCGGGTCGTCACATGGATCGATATGTGTGACGCTCGTGCAAGAAAAACAAGGGAATTACGTGATAGAGAAGTGCATTAAGGCATACGATCTGATTTGGTTGAACATTTGTGGGATCTTCGTGATGACTTATGAATTTTATTACGTACTAGTTTATTTTATGAATTTTATTAAATGTAATGGTTTATTTTATGAATTTTAATAAATGTAATAGTTTATTTTAATAAATGTAATAAATGTAATAGTTTATTTTATGAATTTTAATAAATGTAATAGTTTATTTTATAAATTTTAATCAATTATTTAGTTTTTATATTATATTAGTTAAATACAATATTTATAAATCAATTTAAAAAATAAAAAATGGACACTGAAATGGACACTGTGGACATCTCCACCTTACACACTGTCAGTCAATTTCAGTGTCAAAAATGGACACTGAAATTGACACTGAAAAATCGACACGGACACCTCGTGCTCTAACCTATCCATCTTACTATATTTTTTATTAATAAAATTACGCCGTTGATTTTGAAAGCTTGTCACAAATTATACAGGTGACATTTTTCTTTAACTGATATGTGGATGACCTTTAACTTTGCATTTATAACACATATGACTCTAACACTAACAATAATTAAAGTTCTGTTCTTATGTATAATCATGTGGTGACATGTGGGCTGTCTACTTATTGTCTTCAACTGTGCTTTTTCAACTGTGCTTTTTAGATCTTAAATCTCAACCCCTGTATCTTTGTTTTTTCCGGTCAACTTCATCTTCGTTCAATCCTTTTTTTTCTTCTAGTAAGTTATTCTCTTCTTCATCTCTATTCTTTGTTGTTAATCTACTGTGCTTTAACCAAACGTTCTCCTCTTATAAACGCTCCCTCTTTTCTTAACCTAATCCCTAGCGTTTTTTCGGTTTGTAGTCGTTTGCAACGACAGTTTCCGGCCTCCGGCATCTCGCCGGAGGTCCGACGTTTCTTTTTTCGTTGATTACTTCTTAGTTTTCTTTTTTCCTTTGGATCTTTCGAGCTCCTCTCTCTTCTCCGTGGGTTTCGAGGTTTTCCGGCTCTCTTCTCCGGTGTGGCCGTCGCAGGCGACGAATGACGGTCTGCACGTCATTCTGCGTTTCTGATTTCGTTCAGGTAAGTGTTCTCGTCTCAGCCTTGTTTTAGGTTTCGGTTTAGGTTGGTTTGGGGTATGATCTTAACGTCGGCACCATGTAGGAATTGCTCCGATCTGGTCTCAGATGGCGATCTCTGTTAAGATCTGAGATTCGTTGGTGTTGTTTTCCGTTTTGTTCGTGGTTTTCTCTCAGCTCTCCAGCCAGTAGATCTTGAGGGCGTCGGAGTTCCTTTCCGGCGGCTTCGCCGGAAGTTGCTCCGGTGTGGTTTTGTGCATTTTTTTCTCTTCTATTTAGCTTCAGTTATGCACTAAAAAATGGCGAATATGTTTATCTGTTGATTTCTCTGCTTAGTGGTTTTTCGTCGGCCCTGGTGTTGCTTTTGGTGCCGATTGGAGGTTGTTCTTGGTCATTAGCTATTTCGTAGGTTCCTTTCGCTCCATTCTCCTTGGCTTCATTTCGGTCGGGTGTTATGATGTTGGTTCCAACGGCTGTTGACTTAGTCGACGTCGGAAAATCAAAGGTGTTCGGGGTTGTTGCTCGTGCACTTTACGTCCTCCCGATATGGTGGTTTGGTCCGTTGGTGTAGGTGGCTTCTTCTGGGTGCTGGCCTCAAGGAGGGTGTTCTTGGGTTCCCCGGTGGCGGGGGCTTGCGGGTTGGTCTTTGCTGAATTTAGCTTTCGGGACAGATTGTGGAAGCTGTGGGTCAGGAGGTGCTTCTCGGGCTTGGTCGGGCTAGGGGGCTATATATATATATATATATATATATATATATATATGATAGTTTTAGAACTTGCGGGGTTTGTTGCTGTTTGGTTCATTAACAGCTCGGTTATGAATTGTACTTGGCTTCAATTTTTTTGTCAATGATGTAGTTTGTTTCTCAATATGGTACTTTTGTTACATGACAATGTTTGTGACCTAGGTTGTTTGTATGGTCACAAACCACAATCAGATCATCAGATCTGTTCATTTGTATCCCGTTTGATATATATATATATATATATATATATATATATATATATATATATATATATATCGTCAAAAAAAAATGTGTGTGACATGTGAGGGTATTCTCATCTTTTTAAATTCATTTTTCTCCCTTTTTCTTCAACCCTTTCATTCTCATCCTTCCCTTTCATCACTTTCATCTTTACCATTATTCTCCCTCTTTACCACCTTCATCTTCATTTTTATTAAATTTTCAAAAGGTAATTTTCAACGACTTTATTTTATAAATTTAAAATCAACATTTCCAACAACATTATTTTATATATTTAAAGTCAACATTACACAACCATAACCTTACTTTTTCAATCACATATATTATATATTACTCCATCCGTCTCATTTTAAGTGTCGACTATTGACTTTTCAAAGTCTTTCTTTATCAACTTTGACTGTAAATATTTTTAGTTGTGTTATATAATATTTGATTAAAATTACACGCATGAAAACCCATATAAAACGCAATTCAACTTTGACTGTAAATATTTTTTAGTTGTGTTATATCATTTTTAGTTGTGTTATATAACACAAATAAAAATATATGCAGTCAAAGTTGACAAAGAAAGACTTTAAAAAGTCAACAGTGAACACTTAAGATTGGATGGGGAGAGCATATTATAAATTATAAATTGAAATGTAATCAGAAAAGACAAAAAAAAAAAAAAAGGGCTCAAAATTAAGCTTGATTTCCTTTTACTTTCATCTATTTTATAAATGTTAAAATTACAAATAGACTATATAATTTTACTTTTGTTTCATTGTAGATTATATACCTCAAATAATATCATTGACCATATAAACTTTCAAAAAATATATTAATATAAACGATTAAACTTTTCTAACCTGTAACAAAAATATGTGATGACGTGTCATTCTATTTAGTATCGAGTTGTCATTATACGAGGGTATATTTGTTATATTCTTTAAATATTTTTATTTTGTATTTTCTTTTCTCTCATTTTAACTCATATGTATCACACCTCCATCCCATATATTTCTTTATCTTTCCTTTAATTTCTTCATCCTTCCTTTAATTTCTTCATCTTCAAAAGTGATACACAGGCAGGCTAGAGTACCACCTTCAAAAGCAGATTAAATTGTAACGACCCTTCTTTTTCCGTTAGTTCTTTAACAATCGCTAATTGACTTTTGAGTAATACGTGAAATAGATAATATTTATATATTATATTTAATTATAAATATTATTTGTGATATTTATGTGACAAACCTTTAATAAGAATTTCTATTCTTGGTTAAGTGTAACATAACGACCGTTAACCGACTTTTAAGTGACGTTTTGAGAAAATAACAATTCTATGTTATCACGTTATTAATAAGTATTATTTGTAATATTATTGGAGCTTATAATTTTATTAAGAATTTATTTTATTAATTGCGTGTGGTTTAAACCTGACGACCGTTAGAGACTCTTTGCGGTTTAGCGTTTTCGAGGCCACTAACCGTTAGACTATAATATGTGTGTGTCATATATATATATATATATATATATATATATATATATATATATATATATATAAAGTCCCGGTCCCCCCCCCCCCCCCCCCCCCCCCGGCTTGAAACCTAGTGTGAGGATGTTTGTGCGCTTTTTGTTAAACTTATATTTTGGGAGCTGATACTTCCACCTTCATGTTTACTACTTTCACCATAATTATATGTCTTTCTTCCAGTTATAACCATGAATAAATTAAAACAAAAAGTTTGTGTAAGGTACTCATTAAGGGTATTTTAGTAACTTAAGGTGGAAAAAGTAATTGTAATGGTGACATATCATTCCCCCTGTATTTTGATAAGGTTAGGTTTAATTCAACAAAATAAACACCGCAGCGTCTTCCCTCTTTTCTATCTTTCTCTTCGACAAACCAAACCTACCATCATCAATATCTACATCTTCATCATACCAAAACACCATCCTATAGTTTCCCGATCACTAAATTGATTATAGAAACACGATATACACGCAAATATCTACACATCTCACCGTTTAATTTCTCTATTTGGGTAAAATCCTAAACCCTAGATTTTTACATCTCCGATTTTGATTGAATTTAATAGTGTAATCATGTCTAATGCTCGAGTCTATATGTGTATGCATGTCGTTGTGTGTTAATTTCATCGTTTGGTAACTTTTTGATTAATCACGAATTTGATATTGATGATACTGATATATGGTTTAAAATCTGTTTATGATATGTATGTAGTTGTATTTCTCTCGAAAAATACATAACTTTTCATTTAGATATCGCATGATTTCGATGTACATATAAAAAAGATACGGTTAAATAGAGTTCGGTATAAAATTCGTGCTTTATCTTACTATTCTGGAAAACTATGAGTTAGAACCAGGTCATAATATGTTTATAACTATATTCCTTTCGAAATAAATGATTAATTTTACATTTAGATATTACGCGATTTCATTTCACGGATTTTAAGTTATAGCTAAAGCAAGATTGGTGAATTTCCTACACGTTTTACTTGACCTTTGCTCATCCTTTTTTTCTGATTGTGGATAATTGGTAAGGTAAAAATGCATGATCTTCTGGAACATGTTTCATAACATGTATAGGAAGGTTCTCCAATTGGTGTCAACATGATTTGAGTTGTTATGTGTTGGATATACTTCGTGTAAAAACGTGTTTCTGCATTGTTGTCTTCTAAATTCAACTTTAATGAATAAAGTGTACAAAAATTGGCTAAACCAATTCTTTTCAAATCTTTACATATGATAGTTTGACTTGTTTATGAGTTTCTCCAAGTGGAATGAAGGTTCTTTGAATTTTTTTTTATTTATTTATAAATATTTTGCTCTGATTGCATAAAAGAATAATGACACGGTGAAACTTGACTATTGAATTTTGTACTAGTAATTTGGTTTTATATTTTGTTGTAAGAATGTATAATCATGATTGGGTGCTAAAATGTAATGTCAAGCAGGTCCCATTATTGTTAATTGCACTGGTGTCGAAATGGGTTGCTGAAACGGGTCAAAACAACTCAAGTAGCTGAAAGCTGGTCAATCAGCTGGAGATGCGCCACATCTGTCACAGATAGACCTGGCAATTGTGACCCATACACTCAAATTCGGGTCAAATGGGTCAAGCTTTTAGGTCAATTGGGTCTTGAGAAAAATTAAGCCTAACAATGTAAATCAAAACTTAAAAAAAAAAATTCAAATGAGTTTCTCTCCAACCTATTGAGTTCTATACAAAAAATGAAGGAACGGGTACAATGGGTATCAATACTAAAGATCAATAAATAGAATTGGGTCTAATGAGTTTTGTGAATGGGTCAAATGGGTCGAGTACAAAAAGTTTCATCCGTCAAAAACTTATAAAAACATTCATGATTATATCATTTATTATGTATATTAATAGTTCTTATGTATATATAATAAATAATGATAACTAAAATAATGTAATAAATGTAAAAAAGCGATGTAACCCATTTGATCCATTTGACCCAACTGACATGTGACCTGTTTTGACCCGTTACCCAAACCGACCCAACCTGACCCATTTTGACCCGTTTAAAAAATTGACACGTTTGACCTATGACCCATTTCAACCCAAAATCATTTTGACCCGTTACCCAAACCGACCCAACCCACCCATTTGCCAGGTATATTTCAAGTCACAGATGCGCCGCATATGTATGCATCTTGGCCATGGTTCAGTAACAGTTGAAAAGTGATGCGCCGCATCTTTAGGGCCGCATCACCTCAACACTTATAAAAAAAGGTTTATTGTTTTTTGGATATGAGTCAAGGTTGTTTCAATGTAACATTTGCGATTTGAATTTTGTATGTTCAACGACCCAAATCAGACTTTCTCATCAATAAATAAAAAAGATTACATATTACATATTTTCGGATTTTGTTGTGTTTTTGTATGATTTGCGATTTGGGTTTTGTATGTTCAACAACCCAGATCAAGAATTTCAAGTTTTAATACTTGCCCATCAGTAAGCAAGGTAAACATGTCTACCCCTGATATTAAGCCATGAATACATGTACGTGCTAGATTAAACAACAAAAAAACCTTTGGAAATTTATGATATTAGAGCTGAACGATTTAAATTATGAAAGATAAACCTTTAACATCCACCTCAACCCATAAATAAATATAAAAAGAAGATCCGGACACGAACATAAAACAAAAACAAGAAACAAAATCTCTTAAGTTGGTTTCATCCGTGTCTATATTAGTTGAACGCCGTCCTACAAAATCTCTTGAATTACAAGTACTTCATTCTCTTTCTTTTAACATTGACCTTCTGATTTTCGTCAACTAGGTTTTGCATATTAGAGACTCTGACCGCTGTTTTCTTATGTAGAGTGCTGCTAATTGTTGAACATTTCGGCTAATTTGTTCAAGTCAGTTGAAGGCAGAAAAGTAAGTCCGACACCAACGAAGATGAGAGCCAGGCCAAAACCTTTGACACATCCCCACCCGCTTGATAGTCTTCCCAGTAATACTTTACAGTGTTTGTCTGCTTCTTTGTAGAGTGATTGCTGACCAGCGGATATTTCTCCCTTCGTTAATGTTTTTTCATTCTGTAGAAATGAGTAAAAACAGCAAATAAGTACTGCTTGTTTTAATTAGGGTTGACTTTTGGTATATGATAGTCAGACTTTTAACGCCATTTAAAACGATAGAAATTTTTTTTTTTTTTTTTTTAATTGGTGTCTGCCCAGACCCAGGTATTTGCCGCGGCGCGGCTTCTTTTGTCGCGGCGCGACACAAAGGGTTTTCTAACACTTTTTGACAGCCTTTCTTTTACCAAAACCAGTTCAATGCCGCGGCGCGGCACAGTTTGTCGCGGCGCGACACATAACGTGTGCTGAGACTATCCTGCAACTTAATACCAAAATCCACATTTTAACCAATTCCTTGTAATGTTTAGGATGTAAGAAACTGGTTTAATTAAGTTGGATTATGTATTTTGTTGTTGAAATGTGATGTGTTGTAAACAGCGGCCGTCTCAGCCGGTTAATCAGTAAGGTGACTATGCCGTCCCGTTTCTCCCAAAAACGTCAAAATATTTGGTAAAGGCTAAAAAGTCAAGTCAAAGTCAATCGAAGTCAGTCAAGGTCAAGGTTGGTCAAAGTTTAGGTAAAAAATTTAATATTATTATACTCGGATTTCGTTCCATGTACATATGTTTGAAAGATTTACGTTTAAAATAATATGTTGGATATGATTGTGTAATACTCCGTTTGTGTGTGTGTGTGTGTGTGTGTGTATATATATATATATATATATATATATATATATATATATATATATATATATATATAGTAGAGGGATCAAATGAGAACTTTTTTTGTGTGAGAACCCTGAGAACTCAAAAATACACTGAAATTCGAGCAAAAATGGGAAATTCGAGCAAAAATGGAGAAAGTCGAACAAAAAAAAAAGGACGAACAAAAAATTGATATTCAAACAAAAAATGTGTTCTACATTTTTGAAATTCGAACGCAAAAATGTAGAACATATAGGCAGTCGAACAAAAAATTTGATATTCGAACAAAAAATGGTTCTACATTTTTTTTCGAAAAAAAAAAAAAAAATTTTTTTTGCTCGACTATGAAATTTTTGTTCGTCCGTGTTTTGTATTTTTGCTCAAATTCCTCTTTTTTTGCTCGAATTTAAGTGTATTTAGGTGTTTTTTGGAGTTACTAGAGTTCTCACACTAAAAAAATTCCCACTGGATATATATATATATATATATATATATATAATCAAGAGAGAAGCACATTTTTAGGTGAAAGGAAGTAAATTTTTTATTTTTATTTTTTCAATTTAAAAAAAAAAATAAAAATTTAAACGTTAAGATCAAATAAAAATATGAAAATTTAAAAAAGACACTTTGTGTTGAATATTATTATTTTAGTGGGATAACGCTCGAACAAATAAATGATAACATGTATCATGAGTAATGTTTTAATTGAAGTTTTTTTCATCATTTTTTTTTTCATCTAATGTGAAGTTTTTAAAAAAAAATAAAAAATTAGTCCGATTTGGAGTTTAGGGTTAACCGTTCGTGTTAAAAATTCAATGTAAATCCTAATTTCTCAACCCTAATATCTAAACCCCCTAATTACTAAACCCTAAATAGTACTTTCCTCTTGATTAAAACAATATATATTTCCTAAACCCAAAACCCTTGTAAATCCTAATTTCTAAACCCTAAATAGTACTTTCCTCTTGATTAAAACAATATATATATATTTACTAAACCCCCTAATTACTTAACCCTAATATATATATATATATATATATATATATATATATATATATATATATATATATATATATATATATTGAGAGATTTAATCATGAGGGAAGCAATTAAGTGGGGAGAAGTAATTTTTTTTCGTTTTTTTCGAAATTTTTTTTCCAGGCATCAAGATCACATGAAAATGTGAACATTTAAAAAAACACTTTGTGATGAATGTTATTATTTTGACGGTAAAACGCTCGAAGAAAAAAAATAAAAACATTCTGTGCATTGAATGTTTTGATTCTGAGTTTTTTTTTAAGGGGTTAGAAATTACAGTTAAGAAATTAGGGTTTAGAAATTAGGGGGTTAAAAATTAGGGTTTAGCTATTAGGATTTTTGGTTTAGAAATTAGGGTTTAGATTGAATATTTTAATACGAACGGTTTAGATTTTAGGGTTTAGGATTTAATGTTTTGGGTTCAGTAACCCTAAACTCTAAATCGGGCTAAATTTCGAAAAAAAACACTTCATACAAGATGAAAACAAAACGATGCAAATAAACTCAGAATCAAAACAATCAATGCATTGAATGTTTACATTTTTTTCTTCGAGCATTTTACCGCCAAAATAATAACATTCATCACAAAGTGTCTTTTTTAAATGTTCATCTAAACTTAGATGCCTGAAAAAAAAAATTCGAAGAAAACGAAAAAAATTTACTTCCCTCAAAAAAGTGCTTCCTCTTGATTATGACCCTATTGATTATAACATATATATATATATATATATATATATATATATATATATATATATATATATATATGGGCAGGATCAATGGGGAAGTAACCAATCGGGGGGAAGCAAAATTTATTTATTTTTTTCGTTTTTGTTTTTGGAATTTTTTTTTTCAGGCATCAAGATCACACGAAAATATGAATATTTAGAAGAGACACTTCGTGATGAATGTTATTATTTAGGCGGGAAAACGATCGACAAAAATAACATTCAAGATAATATTGTTCGTGAAGAATATGAACGTTTTTTTTTCATGTTTTGTGAAGTAAAATTTAGCCCGATTTAGAGTTTAGGGTTTAGGGTTTGGTGTTTGGGGTTTATGAACCGTTCGTGTTAAAAACTCAATCTAAACCCTAAACCCTAAATTTCTAAACCCTAATATCTAAACCCTATAAACCCTAATATCTAAACCCTAATATCTAAACCCCAATAGCTAAAACCTCAACATACGCTCGAAAAACACGATAATTGTTATATATTGCTTCTTCGAGCGTTTTCCCGCCAAAATAAAAACATTTATCACAAAGTGTCTCTACTAAATGTTCATATTTTCATCCCATCTATAATGTTCGTGAACAAAGTTTTTTCAAAAAACGAAAAAAAAAAGTTTTTGCTTCCCCCCGATTGGTTACTTCCCTCTTGATCCTACCCCTATATATATATATATATATATATATATATATATATATATATATATATATATATATATATATATATATATATATATATATATATGGTCGTCATCAAAAGGGAAGCACTTTTTTGGTGGAAGTATTTTTTATTTTTTTTGAATTTTTTTTTTTCAAATATTAAGATCACATGAAAATATGAACATTCAAAAAAGACACTTTGCGACGAATGTTATTATTATGGCGGGAAATCGCTCGAAGAAATAAATGATAACATTCGTCATGAGTAATCTTTTAATTAGAGTTTATTTGCATCGTTTTGTTTTCATCTTGCGTGAAGTGTTTTTTTTTTTCAAAATTTAGCCCGATTTAGAGTTTAGGGTTTAAGGTTGAGTCCCAAAACCCTAAAATCTAAACCGTTCGTGTTAGAAATTCAATCTAAACCCTAAACCCTACTTTCTAAACCCAAAACCCTAATTTCTAAACCATAATAGCTAAAATCTAATTCAAAAACCCCCTAATTTCTAACCCCTTAAAAAAACTAAGAAGCAAAACATTCATTGCAATTAATGTTGTCATTTATTTCTTCGAGCGTTTTCACGCCAAAATAATAACTTTTATCACAAAGTGTCATTTTTAAATATTCATATTCTCATGTGATATTAATGCTTGAAAAAAAAACGAAAAAAAATTATTTTCCCCCAAAAAAAGTGCTTCCCTATTGATTAAAACACTATATATATATATATATATATATATATATATATATATATATATATATATATACACACACACACACACACACACACAATAAATATATATTACTAAAAGTCAAGGTTAGTCAATGTCCGACTCGACCCCGACTAGACGGACTAATCGTTTCAAAGTCCCAGCCGACTCGTCTCCGTCTCGGACTTTTCCAACCTTATTAATAGTCCAATGATGCATGCATAGAGCTACAAGCCTGATATGTTACAGATATTGAAGGAGGCATAACTTTCTCTTACATTAGAACTCACGATCATATAAAATTTGTACTAATAAAGATGCCATTTTATTAAATAAGAGATATAACTGTATAAAAAACGTATCCGACTTTGAAATATAATGGTTGAGGCAACAAACTTTTAAGCTTTTTAAGTTAGGTAAGTGGTCATGTTGTAAACTTGATGTAATTAACTACTATATGTAAAGAAAACAATGGATATGACCATTTCCGTTATACCTGGCAATTGATACCCATACACTCAAATTTGGGTCAATTGGGTCAAGCTTTCGAGTCAATTGAGTATTAGGTCTAGCAATGTAAATCAAAACTTAAAAAAAGGTCCAATACGTTTCCCTACAACCTGTTGAGTCCTATACAAAATATAAAACGGGTCTAATGGGTATCAATTTCCAAAGCTAAATAAACAGAGACATGTCTAATGAGTCTTGTGAATGGGGTCAGATGGGTCAAGCATTACAAGTTTCATCTGCTACTAAACATTTATGAAAGCATTCATGATTATATCATTTATTATGTATATTAATATTTTCTTATATATAATAATGAAATTAAAAAATAAAACGAAATAATAATAACTAAACTAATATAATAAATGTAAAATTATATGAACTGCTTGGACCTAACCTATTTGACTCATTTGACCCGTGACCTTTTTTTACTTATTATCCAACCCAACCTGACCCGACTCATTTGGACCCATTTAAAAAATTTACCTGTTTAACCCATGACCCATTTCAACCCAAAACCATTTTGACCCGTTACCCAAACCGACCCAACCTGTTTGCCAGGTATAGTTTTCGGCAACAGACTAACCATATTAGAAGAAACTAACCATACTAGAAGAAACTGAATGGCCATTGTCTTTAACTAGAAAGAACTGTACCCAAATTTTAAGGGGGAAAACCCATTAATTATGATACTTCAAGTATAACTATTTGACAGATTAGCCTCTTTTTTTTTAGCAATAAAAAAGGTATTAGATATAGAAATTCAAACGAAGTTGGTATGTTTTTAATTTACTACAAAAAAGGTCCTATTTTGGGTAATAACACTTTCGTGATGGTTTCTAAGTCAATAATTAGTGTAAAAATTAGTAGGAAACAACTGCCATATGGTTTGCCAATAATAGAGGTAGGAATTTCATGTTGTTTACTGCTTAGTGGATTTATATGGCTCATGCTTCCTCGATAAACGATTACTAAGAGCCTAGTGGTTGGGCCCTGAATCCTTGCAAAAGGTCTCAGATTCAAATCTCAAATCTTGTGGTGGTCAAAGAAAGGTTTGAAAACGGTCACGGATTAATCCGGTTAGGCGGGGCATACACCATTGTAAAATACTCGGTCTCCCAGTTGACTCGAATAGGGAAATCCTTATCAACTAGTGAAATGACCCGTGAAATCACGGGTTTGTTTAAACGAAGCAGTTTAATGATATAATTTAGGTATTAAGTGAAATTAAACGCTAAAGTCATTTAGTTTAATGACCCGACATATTCCGATTAAGAAACTTCTCGTTGTTTTTACAGACACATTGATGTACTTAACTTGGTCAGAACAAATGAACTACATATATTCTCTCACCATCATCTTTCAATTTTTATCACAATTATTATTTTCCTTGTCATAAAAGCCTACATAGAACCTTTTATTGAAACGTGTATTTCGCATACATATATAACGTAATTAATCTCGTAAAGAGAACTCATATTTGAATTTGAATAATAATATAATAATAATAATAATTAATGAGAGTGAATTTTTTCCCCAAAAAATATGAAATAGATAAATAGGTAGATTTAATTTAATTAGTTATTAATTAGATTAATGACATCACCTTAAGGGCATAGATTTTTTTCTTTTTCTTTTTGATTTATTCTTAACAAAGGAATTAGCCTAATAATGACATCATCATTATAGGATTTTAATAGAAACTATAGATAATATGTTTCTTCGATAACATGTCAAACTAGTAATATTAAACAAAGTTTGTCACAAGAAAAATGGGTCAAACGTCACCGAAAGTATGCTTTCGGTGCGTAACCTCCGACATTGTTTTACTCTAAAATAAAAAGGAAATTTTCTTAATGAGACATAGGTGCATAATAGTAACAATATGAGAAATGGGTAGTGGAATAATACCTTGCTCTTGAAACTCGTGAGAGTTTCACTAAGAGTTTCAAGAGAAGACTGTTTTACAGATAGTTCCTTCCACTGTTCGGAAAGCCTTCTTAGGATCACAACGCTTGCTTCTAAATTATCCTCATAGGACCTTTCCTGCATATGGTAACCAAACATGGAATCATACACAAGCATATCATAAAAGAACACGAAGAAAACAAAGAAATGTTTTATAATGACAGTCAGCTATTCACAAAATAGAATATGTTCATTAGAACTCACCCATTCCTTATAGCATTCGGGATTTTGAGTTAAGCACCAGATAAATATACTAGATGCTTCTCGTGAGAGCTCAGGAATTCCTGCCATAGAAGCAACGATCAAAGAAATTGAGTCTTTAAAATAGAAGAGTCTAACATATACACAAGTACATTTAATAGAAAAAACAAAAACGGATCAAAATTTGCCAGAGTGTATTTGTTTATGCAAGAAACCTCCTAAATAATATGATCAAAAGTTAGATTGATGCAGGAATAATATTATCTTGCTATCATATTTGAAACACAAATATTTAATTAAACTTTTAATGTAAATACTCAGGTAACCAAGTCTGTCCATTTTGTCACACATCTATTATTTAAGAGAAAATTACCTTCTCCAGAAGCTTTCAAAGAAACGGCCAATATTTGAAGAGAAACTTGTTTCATGGCTTTACTTCCATGAGAACCAGAAAGAGCCACCTCCTTCAGTATAGGATATACAGCTTCAAACCTTTCTGTTGCCTGCATCATAACATTATAAAATAATTTGAGTATACTTGTATAACTGTCTCTTACAGTACAATGTAACAAGTGTCCCAACTAGGGTCCCAACTAGGGTCCCACCTTAACTCGAGCTGATGATGAAGGAAACGTCACTCGCAAAATAAGTTCAAGTGCTGATGGTGGCATCAAACGTTCTCCCTTCCGCACAGCGCCATTTACTAAAATAGTACGAGCCTTGGGGGCAGACAGAATTCTAAAAAGAAATAAATAAATAAACTTATTATGAGTTTGCAAAGATGAGAACCAGCCAGCAAAGAATAAAAAAGTTGACTTAAACCTTTCCACTAATTGCAGGATTAGATCTCTGATCTGAGGGTTGGAGCCTGATTTGCCCCCAACTATGGGTAATACTACACGAGACCATGAGTACAAACCAACAGCCAGATCCCCGTGTGATGCCTACATCCAACGGATTAGGTATTTTAATATAATATAACCACTTTTTAGAAAAATATTCAGTGCTGGAATTACCTGAGCTACGGTCCACACAATGATTGGAAGCTTATCTTGTCCCTGATACTTTGAATTGTCTCTTATACTTGACAACACACTAATCAATGCATCAGGTTTCCTTCGCAATGCCATTGCTAATGCAACGAAAATACCCACCTGGCAAGAACAAAAAGACTTGAAATAAATGTCTAATTCTATCATATGCTATTTTGATGATGAAGTCATGTATTGTGTATCAAAAATCAAATTAATCAATTCAAGTTTCAGTGTTGATATGTAAAATGTTTGACACTTATATAGCATCTACTATGAAATAGGTTTTGTATCGCACATTATCAGTGTCAACATGGCTTATTCCATAAATTTCTCATTCATGAGTTCAAGTGTTAGTAGTTGAGTGTGAAAGGAATTGTAAGCTAAATTTCCTTTCTGTTTTGACCCAGAGATAAACACATAAAAAGTTCTATGCATCTAACAGAAATGTTTCCGGCATCTAACCTGAGATTTTGAAGATGTTTTTTGGGCACCTTTTTTGGATCCCTTTGCACTGCCTTGTTGGCTTGCAAAGTCAGCAAGAATATTATCCAAGGACCACAGGACAAAAGATCCAAGGGCTTCCAAAGATCGGTTACTGATCCAGTCAGCTGATGTCTTGTAAACAGCTTCAGGGATATGTGACACAGGATTCTGAAAAAGGGGATAAAAAATATAAATTAAGTTTAAAGCTTTATGCTTGCATCTACTTCTATGTGAACCTAGCTTAAGGAATGCATGTTATACATCCAAAATTCTGAAAAGGATAATTATTCCAACTAGGTTAATTGCCTTTAATGAATCTTGAAATGTAATAGCAAGGCAACTAAATGAAACATTGTAAAATATTTTGCATCAAAGTAAGAAATTAAGGCTGAAAGAGTATACAATCACCAAACAGTTAAATAGAAGCATTCCACTTAGCAAGTTGCAAGTTACAAAGAAAGTATCTAAAAGAAGGTGTTTTAAGATGCAAAAATAATGTGAAAGATCTAAAGTTTGTACCAGAGTAATTTGTTTATGAGTTGATTCTACAACAAGTTCAGCTTCTATTAACGAACTAATGAGCAATACAGTGTAGTGAAGTAACTTACATCTGCAACTTTTGCAACAGCAGATTCTCTTAATAACTTCACCCAAGGAAACTGTGAAGCACTGACACTCGAAAACGCTCGTCCAAAGTAATCCGCAAACCTCATCAACTGTATATCCTGTTGCGTCTCAAATGAAGCCTGCATGCATTAACAAATCCACATTTTATCAATCAACATTATATTATATACTCAAACTAAAACAAAAAATCAATCAATGTACATAAAATAAGAAAATCACATTTCCACATCAATTTCATGTACCTAATCCGCAAATCAGCTAAATTCTAACTACAATTTTACACAACAATCAAATCACACACACACACACACACACACACACACACACACACACACACATATATATATATATATATATATATATATATATATATATATATATATATATATATAATATATCAAATCATTGTCAATTTTGAATGTAGATCTGGATGAAATCACTAACCGTCACATCGGAGAGAAAACTGGCTAAATCATCAGCATCGATCTTCGACGCAGCTTCAGGAACTGAAACTTTAGGATTTTTCACCTTCTTAGGCTTCGTTTTCTTCTCTTCAACGACGCCGTTTCCAACAGCACCATTAACCACGACCTCATCATCATCACTATCATCATAATCAGAGTAATTATTTTTCTTCTTCTTCTTAGATGATCTAACAGGAACAGGATCATAAAGCGCTGAATTCGCTAATTGCTCAGCTTCAATTAGCTTCCTACGTTCTTCGGATTTCTTTTCAATTGATGAAAATACATTATCAACTGTTGAAATTGAAGATCCGTTAGCGACTGGCTTAGCCGGTTGCGCCGGTTGTTGTGTAGCCGGAGCTTTGCGCTGTTTTTTAGGGTAAGTGACTTTTTGCCATCCGTGATTGTTGTTGATATCTTCGTTGATTGATTCGAATTCCATTTGGATTTTGAAAAGAGTGAGAGAGAGATTTGAGATCGGGTATTTTGACGGGTAAATCGATGAAGATGCGAAAGGGGATTGAGTTTGGTGGTCGAATTGTAGTTGACTGTAGTACTATTTACATATGGGTGATGGGTGATGATTCAGACCACTAAAATTATGCATACATCACTAATTGTGTAATACAGTACATACAATTCCCTGAATATGATTCAGTGGTATATGGATAATTTAGAGTGGTGTACCCCTTTACATATGTGCAATTGGCTCTGTTTTGTTTTAAGTGTTTGTACCTTACGAAGTTCAACTTGTAAGTTGTACTTGGCAGTATAAGTTAGCAACCCGTCAAATTAGGACCGTAGTTAAATCGATACGTTACATTTTTATTTTTGTCTTTTATTTTCAATTTTTTTATAAAAAAATAATCCTACGTTTTTTTTTCTTTAATAAACTTGGAATAAAATATAAAGCAAGTTTTCACGAAGAGGTGAAAACTTGAGAAATACAATATGGAAGCAAAATGGACTACAAGAAATCTTGTCCATTTTCTCGAGACCATAACGCAAATGCAAACGCAAACTTTAGCCTAAAGATAACTAAGACTATCATTCAAAAACTAACAAAATATAATACCATTACACATATTAAGACTTTGCAAAAATTCCAGTATGTCTTCACCATTAAGGGGACAACACAATCTAATGCTTCTAAACCCATTACTATTCTTAAAAATTCTTTACGTTCTAACTTGGGAAAAAATGTTTCGAATGATTCACCTTCGAAGCAATTTATTGTTAAGAAGGTTCATCATCCAGATGGTTCTTATTCTACTGAACAACTTCCTATGATGTTAATGTCAAATCATACAAAGGAAAGTCTTTTAAAGAAACTAGTAAAGTTTTCAAAACAACTGATATCGGCTAAAAAGTCACATTTTTACCTCGATAGTAGGGCCCAAAAATAATAAAGTTCCAAGCTTTATCGCCAAAATAATCACTTTATCGATTGATTCTGTAGATTTAGTAATTACGAAGACGATGAAAAAAAAATCAAGCAAAACGGGGCTAAAACGAAGATTCTAGAGCGAAAACTGTGAAAGACAAGTTATGACCCCGGAAACCAAGTTACGATCCCGGGAACGAACAAAACGATCCAAACAAACAGCAAGACCAGGGGCAAGGACTGGCCTGCCCATCGACTTGCCATATGACACGCCAGCTTGCCTATTGGTTTGGCACCGGCTACCAAAAACGGCCATAAAAAACGGATTGCCCAGGCACCAGCTATCAAAAACGGCATGCCCACCGGCCTGCCTGTAACATCCCGCCTTTTTCCGTTAAATTTATTTTAACACCGTCTTTTTTTTTAGATAAAATCTTTCGTTATCCAAATTCATACCCCCGTTAATAAGTGTTTCCAAATATTTTCGTTATTTAATTATAACATCTCTCGTTTACTCTAGCGTTTTTTTAAAATAATTCGTTTGGTTAATTCACACACCCGCTTTAAACTCGAGGGACCAAAGTTGTCTAGTGGACAAACTAATTGACTAGGTCAACTAGTCAACCCACCATCTCCACCATTCATTATCCACCTCTTTCTTTTTCTTTTTTTTTCTTAATACTTCCACCATTTCTCAAACTCATCATACAAAGAATCATCATCTAAATCATTTCAAGGAAGCAAACATCAAAACAAATCGTACTTTTGGAATCCTCTCTTCATCCTCTACAACTTGATACTAATTTCATCTCATTTGGGTAACTTTCTAAAAACTCTAGATTTCATGTTCTTAGTGCTTTTGACTTGAAATGGTGTTAATTAATGTCTATGGCTCATTGTGATGTCGTGTATGTAATTTGTATGCTCGATCTTGTTATTTGGTGTAACTAGCATGAACACTTGAAATGTGTTAGTTTAATCTTTGATTTTGATTGATCAAATGTTGTTAGATGTTAAACCTATTGTGTTAAATGTGTTACTAGCATCATTAATTTCAATTTGATATGTTGGTTGGTTTTGTAAGACCTCATTAACATGATTATTGATTTCATGATTCTTGGTTAGGGTTTGATAGATTTTAAAACGAACTTTTGATGCACCAAATGCTTTGCAATGTTGTTGGTAAGTGTTTAGTTGCATTGTATGTGTAATTTCCTTCGAAACGGCATATCGTATGTGTAAATTGGATTCCCGAATCATCTTATGCGTTTTACGAACTTGAAACTTTGATTATGAACTTTTAACGATCATTTGACGAGGTTTTTGTTGTTGTAAATGATTAACTTGATTGATGATATGTGTTTAGTTGTATTCCTTGTCAAAATACCTTTCCAGCGATATAAGATACGTGTCTTAAGTGCTTTCGGTTCATAAATTGCGTTTGATTGAAGTTTGGCTCGACACTTAGGAAATTCTCAGCATTCAGCAACCCACGTGTTTTGGACGCCGTCCCATCCCTTGGACGCCGTCCCACCCTTCACTGATGGACGCCATCCAGATGATCTATCAGGGGCTGTCCAAAATTGTCATTTTTCGTTTAATTCTAACTATACTACGCACCTCCGATTAACATGAAACTTGGCCAACATGCTCACATATGATTATATAACATAGAAAAATTGTCGGATACCTGACCCGACCCCATTGACTTTGACTTTGACCAAGTTTGACTTTTAGTCAAACTTAACCCAAAACTTATGCAATCGTTCTAATCCTCTTTTATACTTGATTCTTGCATGAAACTTGACAACTTGATTCACATGCTATATAATCGAGTCGTAACGAGCCATAGGACTAATTGAACACATTTTGACCGACCTTGTGTCATAATCGGTAATTGATATAACTTATTTGTTTAGGTCAAGGCTAAGCAACTTTCATTTGCACACGTTATATTACAAGTACTTTGGCATGCAACTACGGTGAGATCATAGTCCCACCTTTTCAACAACTTTTACTCTTTAAACTATGGGATGAGAAACATATATTATCATACTTTTATGCTTTGAACACAAGTACGAAAACAAACATTCCACGTGCGAGTTAGAACAGAAATCCTCAATTCGATTATCATTAGTTACACTTGCCGGGTGTAAGCGAGAATTTATGTTGTGTGGCCATACGGGTTTGACAAACCCTCATTCGGACGGTTCGCTACCGTTATGCGGATGAAATATATTTTTGAGAAACAGTGTAGGTTCTAACACTATGTGTATGGGGTAAAAGAAACGTTAAGCCTTGATAATTGGGTGCTCGCGAATAACAACTTTTGGAATGCAAACGATTTGGATAATCAACTTTATGAAAATACTAAATCTTGTGGTTCAAAACAACATTTACAAATACACCTATGATTTCACCAACGTTTTTCGTTGACAGTTTTCTATATGTTTCTCAAGTTCATACTTGGCTACTTGATACGTGCTTCCGCGTACAATTATATACTTGCTTGGAGTCAAGCATACATGCATACACTTGATTTATTTGCTTTGGGTCAAGAATACATACATACATACATACATACGCTATTGATAGCATTAAAGATTTTCAACTAATTATGTCACAAATTATTTCATTTATACTTTATAACTTTTGTAAACTTAAACTCTTTGTCGAACCATTTGGTAACTAAACTTTGTAAGTCTTACACGTTTCAAATGAATGCGACATAATTTTGGTCAAACGCGTCTCATAGGGGGACTATGTAACAACCTCACTTTGGGCCTAATAGGTAATGACCTATTTACCCTTCTGTGTTATTAAAGTGATTTTAATAATTATGTGCTTTATAATTATTATGTATGGGATTATGTGCGCTTTGTGACAAGGGTCACAGAACATATTTCCTTTTATGAATCGGACTTAGAATGAATAAGTTATTAAAGATTTTGGGTTTCAGATAATTGGTAAATACCCGTGTGTTTGACGGGAGAGCTTACCTTAATGTGAAGAAACCTAAAATTAAATATATACTCTGTACGTTCATTTCCTTACCACTTTTAGCAAGAACACAAACCCTAATCACCATTTTGCTCTCAAATCCTTAAAATCAAAAAGTGTGATTCATAGCTAGTGATTTCATGCATCAGATTCTCTGTGATTCAAGTAATCAAACAAGGTAAATATCACTGAATTTGATGAATTAAAAAGTGGGTTTGGGTTAAAATGGGTTTTGATGAATTTTGAGTTTGATTCTTGATTAATTGTGTTTGTTATGCTTGATTGATGTTAGGAATAGTTTATATAAGTGTTATGTGATATTCTTGAGCCTTTAATCGAACAAAACAAGCAAAAATCGAGTTTTTGGGTCAAAAACACGAAAAACAGCGTGCTGGAGCTGTTCTTCAGCTCCCACACGAGTGACAGGTCACCCGCACGAGTGACCACACTTTTGAGGGTCAACCACACGTGTGAGCACCAGTCAGAATTGTGGAAACTTGTTTTGGTCATAACTTTCAAACCGTAACTCCGTTTTTGATGAATTAACTATCGTTGGAATCGTCTTGAAGTGTACATTACAATGATAAGGTTTTAAAAGACTAAATCAAACTTTATGTTGGATGGAAAAAGCTAGAATTGCAGTTATGCTGCTGTTCTTGTTCAACCGTGCGAGTGAGACACTCACCCGTACGGGTGAGGTGTCCAACCGTGCGTGTGAGCTACTAAAACATGCGAGTGGACTTTAAAGTTACTCGTAGGTGTAGTTTGTTAGTCGTACGAGTGAGGATACTCATCCGTACGAGTGAGCTGGTCAGTCGCACGAGTGAGACCCCACCCGTGCGAGTGACAGTGTTTGTATGTTTGGGTCAAGTGCAATTCTGACCCATTTACTATATTGCTGTGATATTAATACTAATGAGTAATGTGATTGAAAAGTATACTAACTAGTGAACTGATATTTTCAGGTGATAGGCGAAAAGGTGAAGGCTCAGTGATATAAGACAACTGAGTACTTGTGCTTCCAGGTGAGTGGTGGACGACCCGGAAAATTTCGACTAATTTTAAACCAAACTCTCGATACGATTTAATATCTATGACATAATAAGCAAAGTCTGTAAGGTTGAGTCTTAAAATTTTTGAACTTTTTCATATATTCAATTGACCTTCGACTGCTCTCAACGATTCACGAACAATTAATTGTAAATAGATATGTGTGTATGTATATATAAATAATAATTCGAACTATAATTTGAAGTATTATATGTTGTTATTATTAAAAATTAATAAAATAAAAATAGGATATTATAATAATAATTATTATTATGTAAAATATATCTCTATATATATATAAATTATATTAAAAATAAATATTAAATGCTTGTAATACTCGTTGGATGTTCCGATTGATATTAAGCAAGTTAAATTCGAACTTATGTGATTTTAAAATAAAAGGTGATCCGAAAATGAGTTATATAAATTATAGGCTTATTAAAAGTATATTTAGGATCTAATTATTTAATTTTAACACTTTTTATATTTTACCCATAATTGAGAGAGACAGTTGATGTAATTTTTATTTAACAATTTAAGGATCAAATTTTATACCATAATGACCAAAATAAATAAATAAAGTTAATTTAAAAATATGGGATTTTTCTGAACACTTTTATCCGCCACTGATTTCGCATGATACATAGTCCGCGAAAACTGTCGGTAGAATAAACCAAATATATCGATGGCTTTACTATTCGACACTGTAGATACATGATTAACATTGTGATTTATTACTGTGGCAAGTTTTTTTCTTAGTATCATATTAATATTATAATTATAGACATATGCATACATTACATTTGCAGATAGATAGATAGGAACTTAAAACAAAATCATCTCTCATCTACTTCTTCTTCTTTGATAACCCATACCACCACCATCCGGGAACTAACCAAAAACAACCACTACCAAAGATTACCTCACCACTACAATCACTAAACCTCGCTTGCTTGATATCTATATTTATAATCTGTTTCTACTTCTAAACGAACAACAAACCCCAAGATCAACCCAATTAACCATAATTGAGTACCATCATCGACAACCCACATACACAATTATAATCTTACAACCTTGACACCGGCAACCATCCAACTACTTTCTTGTTTGTTCGACCAACATCTTACACAAACACATCATCATCTTCTCACTTGATGAACAAACCACTCAAGCTTACCTCAACAAACTCAAAAGCTTTGAAGGTGTGAAGCCACGTGAACGAGCCACTGTATGGAACTGGTTAGACGAATTGCAAACCACCAATCGAACCCCACAACTGCCACCTACAATCCTAGTTGTGTTGCTGTTTATATTTCTATTCCTATCTGATTATAACTGAACCACCACTAACCATCGCGAATAATCACCACAGTTTATTGTTACTGCTGCGGCTATTCTTTTTCGTTCTTTTCTTTTTCCTGCTATAGCTGCAGTCTTGTTCTTTTCTCCTATACAACGAACAAATAACAATGTTGATGTTGGTTAATATAAGAATGATGATGACCGATAAATAAAAGTGTTGATGAAAAAGAATCTAAAAATGATGGATTACCAAACCCACTTACTTTACGCCTTTATTTCTTAAATTATCGAACAATTGTGAATCACATATTATTTGGGTTAAACTTTTCTATGTTGCTGCTGCTTTAAATTACACAATTTTCATTCGCCAGTTCACAAACCCAATCACCACTCGCCATACAATTCGTTTCCTGTTTCTAATCGATACCTTAGAAAAACAACCAATTCAATCCGTCATCATCACTACTACGCTGCTGTATTATTGTTTCAGTGCTTCTGTCGTTTCTGTTATGATCAAACAATCCATCAAAACCCTACCACACAGCCGCTATAAATTTAAAGATGCAATCTGCAAAAAAGGTTATAGTTCAAGGCTGTTATTGCGTGATTTCTTTTTATTTTTTTATTGTGGCCGACAAGCTTTAAACAGATAATTGAATATATTTTTTTTCTATTTAAACTTCTATTAAAGTTCGAAGACTTCCAGATTCCAAACCCACATAAATTCTTTTGCTTCGGGCTGTTAATGGGCCATTAATATCTATTTGAGCTTGTGAGACAGTTTGGGCTGTGTATTGTTTTTTGGTTGGGCCGTATACTTCCTTGTGTCATTGGACCGAGATCCAGTCTATATTGGACCGAATGATGCTGACTAAAGAAAATAATGATAGATGTGATGATGCGTACGAATGGATTATGATCATGATATGATAAACATGATGATGATGAGTTGATACGATTTTGATGATGATGAATTCAGAATAATAACAATAAAATGATAAAACTATAATATGAATTAGATGATGATGGTGATTAGAGTAGGAAAATGAAAGCAGACAGATAATGGGTTAAAAGGTTTAGTTTATGTATTGAAACACAAAATAAGAAGTAGAGCATTGGTTGGTCGTGTGTTGGATAAGCAAGAGGTCTAGGATTCGAGCCCGGTCCAGGGTATTTTTTTAGAGAAAGCTTACAAGGGGTATACATCTTATTTCTATTATTATTATCACTAATTATTATGATTATATTTGTTAATATTTATATAATTGTTATTATTATGATTGTTATTGCAATTAGTACAAGTGTTATAATGATTGTTTAACCCGTCGAATAGAGAGAGGGAGGACTTTCTCCGCCCTTGTGAGTGTTTAACTCAGGGTGGAGAAATGATTTCTCTTTATTCTAGGATAGAGGAAGGATTGTCTACATCCCACCTCCCCCATACCCCACTCATATGGGATTGGGTTTTGTTGTTGTTGTTGTTGTTGTTGTTGTTGTTGTTGTTGTTATTGCAATTAGTACAAGTGTTATAATTATTATTATTGTAACATCCTCAATCGGGCCTAGATGTAAGATTACTAAAGTGCCCTTAAGTTAGTATTGTGTATTATATGCTTTTATTTTTATTTAATGTTTATTATTATTTAATGATGTGGTTAGGGCCAGTTTGTGACAAGGGTCACAGAACAGGTTTGTTTATTTAATTTAGACTTCGTTTGGATTGCCAAATGATGTACGAAAGATATCAGATAACTGATAAATACCCGTGTGTTGCACAGTGTGGGAAATTAATCTAAATTAAGTGACTAGTGCATGTGTTCTTCTTCCCATTTCTAGAAAATTCCCAGACACACCCGTTCTTCATCTCCCTCGCCTATTTCAAACCCTAATCCTTGATTCTTGTTTTAGAGCTCAAATCGTTTATATCTTTGTGTTCCTTGTGATTTACTAATTCTAACAAGGTATGAATCATAGCTTTTCATGCTCTAATCTTTGAGAAAATGGAGTTTTTGTGTTAGTTTTTATAAAGTGTGTAATTTGGGTCAAAATGGTTGGATTTGATGTTGTTTGAGTCCAAATCTTGTGGGTTTATGTTTCTTAATATATAGTGTCTTCGATTTGGTCAGTTTTGAGGTCTTAATCGACCTCTAGAGCAAGAATTGGTCGATTTTGGGTGAAACCCGTCACTTTGTCTTCAGCTTCTGCAGATGAACACAGTCGACCGAGTGTCTCGAGACACTCGACCGACCGACTAGACCATCGACCGAGTGTGTAAGACCCACGGCCGAGTGTGTCTGTGAGAGACCATCAACCGAGTGACTAGACACTCGACCGAGTGAGTGTAGACAGTCGGCCGACTGTCCATGACAGTTGACCGAGTGTCTTTGGCAGTGAAATATTTTACCAAGTGTTGATTTCTAGCCGTTATGCTGCCCGTTTGTATTTTAATGTCCATGATGTAAATTTTGAAAGTGCATAAGTGTTAAGCAAAATTTTTAGCGGACAGTTTTTGATACAAAAAATTTATATATTGTGTTATTTGATGTTAACGAACAGAAACTAACTTGTGTATATGTTTTTCTCAGGAGAAAAGGAGAAAGAGAAGGTTCAGTGATTAGATAGCTGAATAACTTCTCGTTTGCTGGTATTTGGTGAGTGGGACTAACTGGAGAATATAGTATATAGAAGCATGTTATATTATGATTGCCATGCTTGCTAGATATACTTATTGTTGTGGTTAGTTAGTACTTGTGATGATTGCATGTTAGTTGATGCTTGTCTGCTGGAGCCCAGTGCGTCCCTATTGTGTGGTAGCCTCGGTAGGAGAGATCAACCTGCGGGTTGGGTTCCTCTGTGGTAGCCTAGACAACCGTGGTGTATATATATGTGAATGATGCGTCCGTCGCGTGTGGATTATGTATATACATACGGTGGTGGAGGAACTTCTGGTAAGCCCCAGTCCGATCAGCTGGTGGTTAATGGTTTGGCCGAGCCGCCAGAGTCTCTGTAGACGGCACTTGGGTGATGTTTGTGTGTTAGACTATGTGACATGATTAGTATAACACTTATGTATGCTATGGACTGTAGTTAGTCGTACTCACTTAGCTTCATGCTAATTCCCCTCCATCTCCTCCCCTGAAGGTTATTAGCTTTTGTAGATATCGTATTTTGGGGAGAAGACGGGCATGGTGATGTTATGTTTGACAATGAAGAAACTCTGATGTGTCTTTTCTGTTAAACTAAATTTGGTTGTAATGTCATGTGACACTAGATGTAATAGTTTAATACTAGCCGTAAAATGACTTGGTTATGTAATCATTATATGTTTTTGTTATTATAATGGTTTAATTAATTTTAATACTTCCGCCTCGTTTAAAAAAAAAAAATTAGCGGTGTCACAAGTTGGTATTAGAGCTTGGTTTGGCAGCATGTGCATTGTGATATAAATGTCATGTTCCCAAACTTAGTAAAGTCATGTCAAACATAACATGATGGGGATGGGTTAAGTGAGTATTAGGACAGGTTATGTGTTAGTTGTTAGTACTAACAAAGTTTATACTAAGCTTTGGTGTGAGTGTTGTGGTAGTGCAGTAATGGCAGATAATGAAGCAAACGCTACTGGCCCCACTGTCCCTGGAACTGGTATTTTCAGAGCTCCTGAAGAAGATGGACACGTGTCATCAGAGGAAGAAATCTCTCAGGAAGTTATAGATCTTCAAAGTCGATTACTTGAAGCTCAGGAGAAAATCAAAGAATTAGAACAAGAACGGGCGCAATGGAACCCTAATACCACTGCGTTAAACACAACCTTTCCTCCTAACTTTTATAATCAAGCCGGTGGCAGTTCTCAGTCACAGTTTCCTCAAACCACCTATCAAAACCTCCAAATGCAATTCCCGTTTAACCAGGCATTTCCAAATCAAATGATATACCCTTTTCAAATTCTCGAGACGAGAAAGAAGTGTACCTATAAACAGTTTTTAGACTGCAAACCTCCTGAGTACAGCGGTCACACAAACCCTACAGTGACACTCAATTGGCTGAGAGAAATGGAAAGAGCATTAGAAGCGTGTTTTTGTGAGCCTGAATCCATGGTGTTATTTTCTAGTAGGCTTCTCAAGGGTGAAGCAATGGAATGGTGAGATTCTATTACTGCATATTTACCTAAAGAACAGATCAGCCAGATTACCTGGGAACAATTTGCCGCTAAGGTTCGTGAGCAGTATTGTTCTGAGTATGAGATGGAAAGATTGAAAACCGAGTTTCTGAGTATGAAGATGACAGAAAGTATGATGATTGATGAGGTTTTCAGAGACTTTACATCTAAGTTGAGGTTCGTCCAACAAGGGGTACCGATTGAGAAGGATAAGATCCAGCATTTTATGCGAGTGATTAAGCCAGAATATAGAACAGTTGCGAGATTTGCAATGAATTTGGCACAGGCTCATGAGATGGCTAAGGTTACTGAAGGTGATGTAATGGCAGCAAAAAGAGAAAGTTCAAAAAGTGGATCTTTTGGGAGGAAATCAGAAAGTCAATCGGGTGGTCAGTCTGTTCAACAATCAAGTAAGCAATCAGGATTTCGTGGTAAGAAGTCAGGTGGGTTTAAATAGAAAAGTAAGTCTGGTATGAGTGGATCAGGTTCTAGTCAGTCCGGTTGGTGCAATGTTTGTAAGTTGACCCATGTCGGTCCATGTTCTCCAATGACCAGAAGGTGTTTAAAATGTGGAGTGTTAGGTCATGAATCAACAGCTTGTTCTTTTAAGTCTAATGTTTGTTGGAGTTGCCATCAAGAGGGGCATAGATCTGCAAATTGTCCATCTGTGTCAAGAGCCGGTTCTGGGGCAGGGTCAGGGGCGAGGTCGGTTACTTCTGGGGGATCTTCTGCTTCTACTGCCGGGCAGAAGAGAAAGAATCCTCTAACAGCAGAGGCAAGGGCGTTTCAGATGACGGTAGACGCTGCAACCGCTACCGATGACGTCATTACCGGTATGTTCTTGGTTAATTCCTTGCTAGCTCGTGTGTTATTTGATTCAGGAGCGAATCGTTCTTTTATGTCCTTAGGCTTATGTGATAAGTTGAAGTTGCCTGTTAAGATGTTAGATGCACCTTTGGGAATAGAAGTAGCTGATGGTAAAATGGTTCCATGCACATCATCTGTGTCTGGAATTACCATCGAAATTGATAGCCATTCTTTCCCTTTACCTGTTTGCTGATGCATATTCCTAGCTTTGATGTAGTCATAGGCATGAATTGGTTAAGAGCTAATAGGGTTAATATTAAGTGTGATAAGAATATGATTTCTTTCCGTTTGGCCGATGGATCCCGAGTGATAGCTAGGGGAGAGCGCAGTGGATTTAACTTCCCCATGGTTTCCCCAATGAAAGCTCAGAAGTCAATATCGAAAGGGTGTGATTCGTTCTTAGCTTACGTGATTGATGTTAAGAAAGAAAAGAAGCAGGTGACTGATATTCCCGTTGTGTCAGAATTTCCCGAAGTGTTTCTAGATGATTTACCAGGGTTACCTCCAGTACGTGAAGTAGAGTATAAAATCGATTTGGTTCCAGGTGCTACACCAATTGCAAAAGCTCCTTACAGATTAGCTCCGTCAGAAATCCGAGAAATGATGTCTCAGATTCAGGAATTGTTAGATAAGGAGTTTATTCGATCAAGTTCTTCACCGTGGGGGTGCTCCTGTTTTGTTTGTGAAAAAGAAAGATGGGTCGCTTAGAATGTGTATAGATTATCGCGACTTAAATAAGAGAACAATCAAGAATAAATATCCGTTACCAAGAATAGATGATTTATTCGATTAGTTACAGGGTGCTTCCTACTTTTCAAAGATTGATTTACGTTCAGGGTATCATCAGGTACGTGTTGCAGAGGACGATATACCAAAAACAGCGTTCAGAACTAGATATGGTCATTATGAATTTTTAGTTATGCCATTCGGGTTAACAAACGCGCTAGCAGTGTTTATGGATTTAATGAACAGAGTGTGTCGTCAGTATCTTGACAAGTTTGTGATTGTCTTTATAGATGATATCTTGATATATTCGAAAACCGAGAAAGATCATGCTAAGCATCTGAGGTTGGTGTTAGAACTTCTAAAACAGGAACAGTTGTACGCTAAGTTCTTCAAATGTGAATTTTGGCTGCGGGAGGTACAGTTTCTGGGTCATGTGATTTGTGAACAGGGTATCAAAGTGGATCAGTCTAAGATAGAAGCTGTAATGAATTAGAACTCGCCGAAAACGCCGACAGAAATTAAAAGTTTTCTGGGTTTAGCAGGTTATTACCTCCGGTTTATCAAAGACTTTTCCAAAATAGTAGGCCCATTAAATAAGTTAACCAGAAAAGATGTAGCCTTTCGATGGACTGATGAACAAGAAGAGGCTTTTCAGACTCTCAAATAGTTGTTATGTCAAGCGCCGGTTTTAGCTTTACCAGAGGGAACAGAAGATTTTGTGGTTTACTGTGATGTGTCACACGCAGGTCTAGGTTGTGTTTTGATGCAAAAAAATAAAGTTATAGCGTATGCTTCATGACAGTTGAAGAATCATGAACGAAATTACCCTACTCATGATTTAGAGTTAACTGCAGTTGTGTTTGCTTTGAAGCTTTGGAGACACTATTTGTATGGTACGCATTGCGAAATCTATAAAGATCATCTGAGTCTTCAATATATCTTTTCGCAGAAAGAATTAAATATGCGTTAACGTCGATGTTTAGAATTGATTAAAGACTATGATTGTGTGATTAAGTACCATCCGGGTAAAGCAAATGTGGTCGCAGGTGCTCTGAGTCAGAAGAAAACAGTCAAAAACGTTAGATTTATGAGAATTGAGATAGTTTTTGACTTGATTGATCGATTGAAAACTATTCAGTTAGTAGCTTTGAATGATGAGAACCTAAAGACTGAACAAATGACCAAAAGAAAATTTGACCTATGCAATGATTCTAGAGGATTAAAGACCTATAATGACCGTATTTGGGTGCCTATGCTTGGAGATTTGAGGGATTTAATTCTTACAGAAGTGCATAAATCTAGATTGTCAGTGCATTCTGGTAGTACAAAGATGTATAGAGACTTGAAAACACTGTATTGGTGGCCGACAATGAAAACTGATGTTGCAAGTTTCGTCGAAAAGTATTATATATGTGCGCAAGTTAAGGAAGAACATTAGAAACCATATGGATCTCTACGACAGTTAGAAATTCCTCAGTGGAAATGGGATCATATAACGATGGATTTTGTAACCAAGTTACCCCGAACCCAGAAAGGTCATGACATGATCTGGGTGATAGTGGATCGTTTAACAAAGACGGCTCACTTTTTAGCTACTCATGAAACCGCTTCGTTGAGTGATTTGGCAGAGTTGTACTTGAAAGAGATCGTTAGTCGACATGGTGTACCGTTGTCAATAGTTTCTGACAGAGATACTAGGTTTGTATCAAACTTTTGGAACAGTTTACAACAGAATCTGGGTACGCGTGTGAATCTAAGTACAGATTATCATCCACAGACAGACGGTCAGAGTGAACGAACGATTCAAACATTAGAAGACATGTTGAGAGTGTGTGTCTTAGAATATGGTGGTTCTTGGGATTCGCATCTTCCATTGATAGAATTTGCTTACAACAATTCGTATCATCCGAGTATCGAAATGCCGCCGTATGAAATGTTGTATGGTCGCAAGTGCAGAACTCCTACTTGTTGGTTAGAAGCAGGTGAGAAACAATTTGCAGGTCCCGAAATTGTTCAGATAACCGCAGAAAAGGTCGAAATTGCACGTGAGAAGTTAAAAGCAGCTAGAGACCGACAAAAGATGTATGCTAATCCACGCAGACGTCCGGTGATATTTAATGTAGGTGATCATGTTTATCTGAAAGTTTCACCGTGGAAAGTGTGACGCCCCGTACTAAATCAACATGTATAGACCATCAACAACAGGATCATTACAAGGTCAAACACTATATGCGTTTTCAAAACAAGTTTGCATTCATGGTAAAAGGTGACGTCATAACCAACGTCAAATATTTTACAACCAAAAGTATGCTTCTATGAACGGAAGCAAATAATAATAGTACGTTACCCTTAGGTCGTTACAAATCATTGTTCAAAAGTAATAAAGTTTGAATGCAAGATAAAATGTTTCATGCAGTAGCATCTCTAATAAGGCAGCGGGTGGCTAATCAGCAAGACTAGTACAACAGCGGGAGCAAGCAACCTTAAGCACCTGAGAAAAACATGCTTAAAACGTCAACACAAAGGTTGGTGAGCTATGGTTTTAGTATAACATTAATGTAAGGTAGGCCACAAGATTTCAGTGCTTCAACAGCGTTTCAAAACAGTATGAAAAGTATATGTATAACCGTGGGCACTTGGTAACTAACTTAACGTTTATCACCCCCAAAAAGTACACTTGGCGAGTGCGTATGTTTACGAAGTATTAAGCCCCTGTTAAATGCTAGCGCTACTAGCCCGAGTGGGGATGTCAAACCCTATGGATCCATATCTAAGATTCGCGTTCACCGGTTCAAAGACCAATGACTAAACGTTACCGAGCTAAGGGGAAAGTTTATGCCATTGTATAACCCACACATATATAAAGTTTAAGTACTCATGCCTAGTTTGTAAAACGTAAAATGCGCATGTATTCTCAGTTCCCAAAATAGTTAAAGTAAAAAGGGATGCGATAACTCATAGTGGAAAAGTAGTAGTAAAGTTGACTCGGGAAAAGTAAGCAAGTATGTAAGTCCGGAAAGTCCTCAACCTAAGTCAAAAGTTACTAAGTCATTAAATCGTTCCCAACGGTTTAAATGTATGTAAATTAGGTCTTAAGTATCATCATCATTCATCATTAAGTCAAAAGGGTAAAGTAAGTTTCATTCTAGAAAAGAGTCTAAAACAAAGGCAGACTTTGATCAGTCACCACGGCCTCTATACCTACTGAAATGAGGTGAGACCAGTGGCCATGGCCTCGTAAATGAGTCCTTTAGTTGCTGTAAAAATTCCAGAATCAAACTCGTCTTCGTTTGACCGTGGCGACGGTTTAAGTGCGAGTAGGTCAGAATTTTCAGCACAACGTTAAAAGGACATAGTGACACTCGGAGGGCCATAAATCCTAAACCGTAACTCGGATTAAGACGAGTCTTAAATGAAAAATTATCTAATCGAACAAAGATAACTGAAAATAAGATTTAAAGTAGCCCAGGTGGTCAGGTCAGATCCATAAAACAGTAATTTAAAGTGTTCCAGTGTGTCCTTGGTGCTTGATGCTCATCCCGGTTCTCATCCTTGATGCATATAGCTTCAAGTGTACAACTCGTTAATGTGTTTGCATCAACTTAACCAAGGTTTGACCATCATAACACTAGTGTAAGTCTAAGATAAGTTGCACAACTCAATTAAGTGTTGTATGTAGTTTGATGAACCAAAGTTACATCAAGATCTTAGATCCGACACATACATGAACTCTAAAAGTAATATTAACCAAGTTTTGACTATCATGACACCAGTGTAAGTCTAATATATGTAGAACAACTCACTTAAGAGTTGTATGATTTTTGATGAACCAAAGTTACATCAAGATCTTAGATCCAACACATACAAGAGTTATAAAAGTAATATTAAACTACAAACTTGAAAATAAACTTAAGCAAACAAGATCTTAAGTTGTAGAACATAGTTCTTAGTTAGATCTTGAAGATCCTAGACTCAAAAGTCTATATCTAAAGTTCTTAAGTTAAATCCAACACAAGTATATGAAGTTATAACTAAAAAGTTATACTTCCATGTTCTTGAACTTACAAAGTTAACTTTTAGTTCCAAGAAATATGAGATCAAGATTAACTAGTAACGCTTGACCAAATCACAACTTTAAAGTACATAAAATGAAGAAGTAAGTTAAATTTACAAGTAATAAGTTCATGGTTGTTCATACTTGGAAAGATTCAAGCTAAAGCTTTGATCCTTAAGAAAGTAAACTTTAAGTTTACAACATGAACTCAAGTATGATTATAAACTCATGAACTTTTCTTTTTAACATGCTTTATGGAAGAATCAAAACATAAACTTGATTCTCCTAGGTTCTTGTATGTTCTTGAATAAACAAGATGATATGAAGAATAAACTAGAGAGTTTGATTCTTACAACTAGTAAATAAATAACAACTAAGAACAAGTAACAAACAACAATGAACAATTAAACAAACAAGCAAATGATGATGATATGTATGTGTATATAATTCGGTTTTTATGAAGAAAAAGAAGAGAAAAGTAAGCTTGTTACTTACAAGTCTTGAGAGAAAAAGGAGAGAAAAGAAAGAAAGTAAGTTTGTGTGTGTGAGAAATGAGGTAGAAGTATACATGTAAGTAGCAAAACAAGAAGCAAATTTTGAATCTCTCCTCCCCATGGGAAGCTCACGGCCATGGATCAAAAAGGCAAGGTTAAATGTTAACTTTCAAGTATTGGAGAATGGTGATAGCTTAGTATGGTAATAAAGTTAATTGGTGTGGGAAAGTGTTGTAAATATGCAAGTAACTAGATTCCCATGAACTAATTAATCTAGCTTAGTTTAAATGTAATACTTGCATGATAGTAATGGGCTATTTAATCCATTAAGTGTGTAGGGTGGGCTTCCAAGTCCACTTCCAATAATAAAAGCCCAAGTCCAAGTAAGTATGCAATTAAAATAAATAAAGCCCAAGTAATTAACTACTAACCTTAGTTAATTAAAAATGATTAATAATAAATAATCATGAATGTAAATAATATTTGAAAATATTATTCGTGAAAAGTACGCGTGTCACAAAGACGTGTCGGGCCATGTAAAGTCAAGTACGATAACAAGTAAACGTATAAAAATACATTTATTAATGCGCAAGTATTAATAATAAATATTATTAATAAAAGTTGGAATTTCCAGGGTCGTTACATTACCCACCTGTTAAAGAAAATTTCATCCCGAAATTTTAAGCTGAGGTAGATGGAGGAGTCGGGAAAAGGTGAGGATACTTCTGCATCATTTGATCCTCTCGTTCCCAAGTAAACTCAGGTCCTCGTTTGGCATTCCATCGTACTCGGATGATCGGAATCTTATTTCGTTTCAAAGTTTTGACCTCACGGTCCATAATCTTGACAGGTTCTTCCACGAAGTGGAGTTTATCATCAATCGTAAGTTCTTCCAGTGGTATGACAAGTTCGGGTGCAGCAAGACACTTCTTCAAGTTTGACACGTGGAAGGTAGGATGAACTGAGCTCAATTGAGTTGGAAGAACCAAACGGTAAGCAACGGGTCCAACACGTTCCAAGATTTCAAAAGGACCAATGTATCGCGGGTTTAACTTCCCATGTTTTCCAAAACGGATCACACATTTCCAAGGTGTGACCTTCAACATTACACGGTCACCCACGTTGAATTCAAAGTCTTTACGTTTTAGGTCGGCATAACTCTTTTGACGATCAAGGGCTGTCTTGAGTCTCGCTTGAATCTGAGAAATCTTCTCCGTTGTTTCATGGACTACCTCGGGTCCAGTGATTTGCTTTTCGCCTACTTTGGCCCAATAAATAGGAGAACGGCACTTGTGGCCATACAATGCTTTGAAAGGTGCGGCATTAATACTCGAATGATAACTGTTGTTGTAAGAGAATTCAGCTAGCGGCCAATGCCTTTCCCAGGCCTTTCCGAAATCAATAACACATGCACGCAACATGTCCTCCAAAGTCTGAATCGTGCGTTCACTTTGCCCGTCGGTCTGTGGGTGATATGCAGTACTCATGTCGAGACGGGTTCCCATGGCTTCTTGTAAAGAACGCCAAAATCTGGAAGCAAAATGGGGATCGCGATCTGAGATGATCGATAAAGGTACACCATGACAAGATACAACCTCTTTTATGTATAGTTGAGCGAGTCTTTCCATCGTATCCATTTCCTTCATGGCTAAAAAGTGTGCAGATTTGGTAAGCCGGTCAACAATAACCCAGATGGTATCGTATCCGCCCACCGTCTTTGGTAACTTAGTAATGAAGTCCATCGTTATCCTTTCCCACTTCCATTGCGAGATTTTCGGTTGTTGAAGTAACCCAGAAGGCTTCTGATGTTCGGCCTTAACTTTCGAGCAAGTCAAACACTTACCAACATAAGTTGCAACGTCCTTCTTAAGATTCAGCCACCAGTACTGTTCCTTAAGATCGTGGTACATTTTGCCCGCTCTAGGATGAATTGAATATCTCGACTTGTGGGCTTCATCTAGTATAAGGTTCTGTAGATCTCCGTAAAGAGGTACCCAAATCCTTCCGTCAAAATATCAAAGTCCAGTCTCCTTAACCTCGAATCGAGAGACAAGTATGTTCAAATGTTCATGAGATATATTCTCCTCCTTGAGAGCCTCATCTTAGGCTACTCGGATCTGGCTGTTGAGATTCGAATGGATGGTGATGTTCAAACCTCGGACATAAAGATGTGCCATCCTCTCCTTTCGGCTCAAGGCTTCGGCTACAACATTTTCCTTACCAGGATGATAATGAAGTTCACAATCATAGTCGTTCAGCGTCTCAATCCATCGACGATGTCTCATATTCAGTTGCTTCTGATCAAAGATGTGCTGGAGGCTTTTGTGGTCGGTGAAGATAGTGCTCTTAGTTCCATAAAGATAGTGTCTCCACAATTTGAGCGCAAAGACAACAGCTCCAAGTTTGAGATCGTGAGTAGTGTAGTTCCGCTCGTGAATCTTCAGTTGTCGGGAGGCATAAGCGATAACCTTTGTTTGTTGCATTAGTACACAACCAAAACCACTTTTCGAAGCATCGCAATAAACGACGAAATCGTCACTGCCTTCAGGAAGTGATAAGATAGGTGTGGTGGTTAACTTCTTTTTCAAGGTTTGAAATGTTGATTCGTGTGCGGGTTCCCAAATGAACTTCTTCCCTTTGTGAGTCAGCGTGATCAAAGGATGCGCAATCAGAGAGAAACCTTCAATAAATCTTCGGTAGTAACCGGCGAGACCTAAAAATTGACGAATGTGAGTCGGAGTAGTGGGGGTCTCCCACTTGCTGATAGTTTCAATCTTGGCAGGATCAACCTTGATACCCTGGTTGCTCACAACATGACCCAGAAATTGGACTTCCTTCAGCCAAAATTCACACTTGGAGAATTTTGCATAAAGTTGCTCTTGTCTCAAGAGTTCAAGTACTAGTCTAAGATGTTGTTCATGCTCTTCTTCGCTCTTGGAGTAGATGAGGATATCATCTATGAAGATGATAATGAACTCATCCAAGTATGGCTTACAGACACGATTCATGAGATCCATGAACACAGCAGGTACGTTGGTTAAACCGAATGGCATCACGAGAAACTCAAACTCATAATGACCATAACGAGTTCTGAATGCAGTCTTCATCACATCGCTCTCTTTCACCCTCAACTGGTGATAACCGGATCGTAAATCGATCTTAGAGTAAACGCTCGATCCTTGTAGTTGATCAAAAAGATCGTCAATTCGGGGAAGAGGATACCGATTCTTGATCTTCAATTTGTTGAGTTCACGGTAGTCGATACACATGCGGAATGATCTGTCCTTCTTCTTCACAAACAAAACAGGTGCGCCCCATGGCGAGAAACTTGGTTGGATAAATCCACGGTCTAATAGTTCTTGTAGTTGGCTCTGTAACTCTTGCATTTCGGAAGGTGCGAGTCAATAAGGTGCGCGAGCTACGGGTGCAGCTCCTGGCACTAAATCGATCTAAAACTCTACTGCTCTCGGTGGTGGTAATCCAGGCAATTCTTCCGGAAAGACATCGGAAAACTCGTTCACAATTCGAACATCGTTCACACTCTTCACCTCGGTTTCTAATGTTTTCACATGTGCTAGCACAGCAAGACGTCCTTTCTTCACGATCTTTTGCGCTTTCACGCAACTAATGAGGTTCAGCTTCGAGGTACATCTCTCTCCGTAAATGATCAGTGGCTCACCGTCTCCGTGTGGTATACGATGAGCTTTATCTCCACAGATAATGTCGGCCCTTATCTTGGTCAACTAGTCCATACCGACAATAACATCAAAGCTTCCCAACTTAATGGGTATAAAGTCAATCTCGAAATCCACACCAGCTATGTTGATAATAGCTCCTCGGCTAATTTGGTCAACTTTCTCAAGTTTTCCATTGGCTACCTCTACAAGCATACTCTCCTTTAAAGGAACTAACGACCAATTTATCTTATCGCAAAAGTGTCTACATACATAACTTCTATCAGCACCAGTATCAAATAGGACAGAAGCTAATAAATTGTTGATAGTGAATATACCTGTGACTAAGTCGGGGTTCTCACAAGTATCCCTTGCATTTAAATTGAAAGCTCTGCTATGCGGTGGTCCACCGTCCTTTCGCTTGTTGGGACACTCATTTCTGAAGTGGCCCGTTTGTCCACATTCATAACACTTTCTTGGTCCATTAGGGTTCGTCTTCCCAGTCATGATGGTGATCTTGCAGTCTCTGCCAATATACCTGGTCTTTTTGCATTTTTCACAAACAACATTACAGTACCCGGTATGGTGCTTGTAGCACCTCTTGCACTGTGGTAGAGTACCCGTGTAGTTGGGGTTCGAGTTGGTTGTCAAACCCCGTCCAGGTCTCCCTGGACGAAATCATCAACATTTGGTTCCATTGCGATGATCTACTCCAAGTAATGTCTTTAGTATGAGCTTATGCACAGCGGAAGACTTAATTCGTACATGAGAATAAACATGCTTTAAAATGTCAACGTAAAGTTGGTGAGATATAGGTTTGATGTTAGCAGCGTTATAACTATGGACCACAAGATTTCATATATTTAAACATAATACACTCGCAAGTGTATGTAAAAGTAGTTGAGCACTTGGTAACCATACTTAACATTTAAATCATCGCAGCATATTCTTAAATAATCGCTACACCATACCAAGTGTAGTATACAGAAACGAAGTACTGTGCAACCGTTGAAAACTGGTCGTCCAGCCCGGTTGGGGTTGTCAGGCCCGATAGATCTATCAACATGATTCGCGTTTACATTCCTCATGTAAATATTAGCTACCAAGTATAAAGAAATATATATGCCATGGTACAACTCAACATAGAATTTATTTTTGATCACTTGTGTCCATAACGTAAATCATAAAATGCATGTATTCTCATCCCAAAATATTTAAAGTTTAAAAGGGACTATATACTCACCTAATGTATTTTGTAGTAAAAATACATATAACATCATTGAACAAGTGTAAGGTTGGCCTGGGATTCACGAACCTATATTAATTATATATTTATTAACACATGGTAATCAAATAATTACATATATTAATTATATAATATTTATTTATTTAGTGTTGTAGTTTATATAAAATTTGTTTTACATTTTGTCTTAAATTATATATTATATATATATATATATATATATATATATATATATATATATATATATATATATATATATATATGTTTATTTTGTATATATATATATATATATATATATATATATATATATATATATTTATATATATATAAATATGTTAATATATTTAATATATATTTATAGGTAATATAAATATATATTAAGTATATAGCGACCCGACCAAATCGTCATTGACGGCGCCGTCTACTTAGGTCCCGTTACGTGGTCATAAGTCTTTAAAACAACGTTTGACCAAATGATATGTCGCATTCATTTCAAATGTAAAGGTTGTTCAAGTTTACAAGAATAGTTCCACCACAAGTTACGATACCAAGTTTTAAGTACAAATGAAACTTATGCGATACAATTTAAAAGTATCCAAAAGACGCTCCATGTATGCATATATACTCGACATCCAATGCAAGTATCAAAATAATGAGCGGAAGTATGTATCATGTATCGTTCAAGGACCTGAGAAAAACATAGAAATCTGTCAACGAAAACGTTGGTGAAATCATAGGTTTAAGTAAGTAAGTACAAGTGAACCACAAGATCTGCATCAATGAAATAATAGTAATACATTCCAAAAGTTTGTTTCACGAGCACCCAATTATCAATGCTTAACATTTCCTTCCATTGAACCCCATCACTTAGTGCTAGAACATACACTGTTTCTCGAAAATATATTTCATTCGTAAACGGTAGCGAACCGTTTGAATGAGGGTTTGTCAAACCCATATGGATCCATACAACATAAGTTCTCGCTTACACCCGGCAAGTGTAACTAATGATAATCGAATTGAGGATTTTGTTCTAAACTCGTATGTAGAATGTTTGTTTTCCTGTACTTGTGTTCACTTAGTAAAAGAAATGTTTATGTTTTCTCATCCCAAATGTAAGTTCAAAAAGAGTAAGAGTGGGACTATGATCTCACCTTGAATGCACGAGTAGTAAAGTACTTCAACAAGTAAATGTGTGCAAAGAACAATGCTAGTCTTGACCTAAACAAATAGGTTGTATCAATAACGATAGTCACGATTGGTCAAAGATGTTCAATTAGTCCTATGGCTCGTTACGACTCGATTAATATAGCATGTGAATCAATTTGTCAAGTTTCATGCACGATACAAGTAGTTAAGTATGTTAGAACGATTGTATAATCGTTTGGTTAAGTTTGACTAAAAGTCAAACTTGGTCAAAGTCAAAGTCAACGGGGTCGGGTCGGGTGTCCGACAATTTTCTCATGATGAGAAGTCATATACGAGTATAATAGTCAAGTTTCATGTTAATCGGAGTTACGGTTAAGCGGGAAACATTTTGGGATATGAAAAACAAAGACAAAAATGAGCTGGACCAAATGCGCGGCGCGCTGGGGGTTGCGCGGCGCGCACCCAAGTGTAAATCCTGGTCAGAAACTAACCAAGAAGGCAGACATCTGGGATTTTTGATTATGCGCGGCGCGCAGGTATGTGCGCGGCGCGCACTACCTGGGAAACATGTTGTTTGCAGAAAATTGGTCTAAGTCACGACCCAAAACACAATTTAACACATTTCATGCACCGAAAACATTTAAAACGCATATCATATATCATTAGAAAGGTAATTTGACAAGGAAGATAACTAAGTGCATTTACTCAATCAAAACCAAACAAACTCATATCAAAATCACCATTAATGCTCATCATTTATTACTCCAAGTTCATAAATGCCATATTATGATTCGGTAAATTAATGCACATGTGTAATACGCCGTTTTGAAGATAATCAAGCATACAACACAACTAGACACTTACAATTAACATTGCTAAGCACTTAATGTATCAAATATTCAATTTACTTTTATTAAACCCTAACCCAAAATCATAAAATCAACAATCTTGCTTATGAAACTAATCCATGTCAACCTACATACCAATTTGAAGCTAGTGATGTTAGGAACACAATTAAAACATGAACTTTCCTCATCAACCAACATATGTACACCTAAAACTCAAGATTAAACAAGCATTCTTTCAATATGAGCTAGTTACACCAAAATAGCAAGAACAAGCATACAAAACACATAATCATACTAGACTTGAGCCATAGACACTAATTAACAACCTTTTTAACTCAAAACTCAAGAACACATAAAATTAGTGATTTTATAAAGTTACCCAAATTTGATGAAGCCGGTATGGAATCGAAGAGGAGATCACGAGGAGTTCAAATATGTAATTTGTTTGGCCCGAAGCTTGATCGATTGAATATGGATGATGAATTGCTTTTTGATGAATTAGAGAAAAATATGAAAGTGTTGAAAGAAAAGAAAAAAGAAAATGAGGAAAGAGGTGGAAGATGGTTGACTAGTCAAGTGCTAGTCACCATTTTGGCATGTTGGCAAAACAAGTCCCTCTACTTCCAATCGGGTGCGTTAAATTACCTAAACAAGATAATTTAAAACGCGTATTAACGGGAGATGTTATAAACATATAACGGAGTTTAAAATAGGTAAACGGAAAAGTAAATGGAAAAAGGCGGGATGTTACATTACCTACTCCTTAAAAGAAATTTCGTCCCGAAATTTATGTAGGCGTAGTAGTCGTTGTTTCTTCCTCGAGATCTTGCGTTTCCGAATTCACGAATAGATGAGGATACTTCCTTTGCATTTGATCTTGTCTTTCCCAAGTAAACTCGGGTCCTCTTTTGGCATTCCAACGAACCTTGACAATCGGGATTCGGCTTTGTTTCAATGTCTTGACGGAGGTGTCCACAATTTCAACCGGTTCCTCCACGAAATGAAGTTTGTCATCAATGGTAAGCTCCTCGAGAGGAATGACGATATCGGGTTCGGCAAGACACTTTTTCAAGTTGGATACATGGAAAGTAGGATGAACGGAGCTCAATTGAGGCGGAAGATCTAAACGATAAGCAACGGTTCCAATACGCTCCAAGATTTCGAAAGGACCAATATACCGCGGATTTAGCTTCCCGCGTTTCCCAAAACGGATTACACCCTTCCAAGGTGCGACTTTTAACATTACTCGGTCACCGACTTGAAATTCAAGATCGTTGCGTCGTTTGTCGGTATAGCTCTTTTGACGACTTCGGGCCGTCCTAAGCCTATCTCGGATTTGAATGATTTTCTCGGTGGTTTCGTGAATGAGTTCGGGTCCGGTGATTTGCACGTCGCCTACCTCGGCCCAACAAAGAGGTGAACGACATTTGCGGCCATATAGCGCTTCAAAAGGTGCGGCTTTAATACTCGCGTGATAACTATTGTTATAAGAGAACTCGGCGAGAGGTAAGTGCTTGTCCCAAGTTTTTCCGAAATCAACCACGCAAGCTCGTAACATGTCTTCTAAGGTTTGAATTGTACGTTCGCTTTGTCCATCGGTGTGAGGATGATATGCGGTGCTCATGTCTAAACGCGTTCCCAACGCTTCTTGCAATGTACGCCAAAATCTAGAAACGAAACGGCCATCTCGGTCGGAGATAATCGATAAAGGTACACCGTGTCGGGCTACGATCTCCTTAATGTAAAGTTGTGCAAGTTTCTCCATTTTGTCCGTTTCTTTCATGGCAAGGAAGTGTGCGGATTTGGTGAGACGGTCAACAATAACCCAAATGGTATCATAACCGCCCGCCGTTTTTGGTAGCTTGGTGATAAAATCCATCGTTATCCTTTCCCACTTCCATTGCGGGATCTCGGGTTGTTGAAGTAGTCCGGATGGTCTTTGGTGTTCGGCTTTGACTTTGGAACATGTCAAACACTTGGAAACATAAGTAGCTACGTCCCTTTTGATGTTCGGCCACCAATATATTTGTTTAAGGTCGTGGTACATCTTATTGGCACCGGGGTGAATCGAGTATCGTGACTTATGGGCTTCATCTAAAATAAGGCTTCGTAGATCCCCATAACTAGGCACCCAAATTCTTCCGGCGAAATATCGGAGTCCGGTTTCTTTAACTTTGAATCGAGAGGTGAGGACGTTCAAGTGTTCGAGAGAGATGTTTTCATCCTTGAGAGCCTCATCTTGGGCTACCCGAATTTGGCTATTAAGGTTGGTGTGAATGGTGATGTTTAAAGCTCGGACACGGAGAGGCACCGCTCTTTCTTTTCGACTTAAGGCATCGGCTACTACATTTGCCTTCCCGGGATGGTAACGAAGCTCGCAATCGTAATCGTTTAAGGTTTCAATCCACCTTCGTTGTCTCATGTTTAGTTGCTTTTGATCGAAAATGTGTTGAAGGCTTTTGTGATCGGTGAAGATAGTACTCTTGGTTCCATAAAGATAGTGTCTCCACATTTTAAGTGCAAAGACAACGGCTCCGAGTTCGAGATCATGTGTCGTATAGTTTCGTTCATGAATTTTGAGTTGTCGAGAAGCATAAGCAATGACTTTCGTTCGTTGCATCAATACACACCCAAAACCATGTTTTGAGGCATCGCAATATACAACAAAGTCATCATTGCCTTCGGGAAGTGACAAGATAGGAGCGGTGGTTAGCTTCGTTTTCAAGATTTGGAATGCGGATTCATGTTCGGTCGCCCAAATGAATTTCTTTCCCTTGTGAGTCAATGCGGTTAGAGGACGTGCAACCAAAGAGAAATTTTCGATGAATCTACGATAGTACCCGGCGAGACCCAAAAATTGACGAATGTGAGTAGGAGTAGTAGGAGTCTCCCATTTGCTAATGGCTTCGATTTTCGTTGGATCGACTTTAATACCTTGGTCACTTACAACATGACCAAGAAATTGAACTTCCTTTAACCAAAATTCACACTTGGAGAATTTGGCATAGAGTTGTTCTTGTCTTAAAAGTTCAAGCACAAGTCGGAGATGTTGTTCGTGCTCTTCTTCATTTTTAGAATAGATCAATATGTCATCGATGAACACAATAACGAATTTATCGAGATACGGTTTGCACACGCGGTTCATAAGATCCATGAACACCGCCGGTGCGTTAGTGAGACCAAATGGCATGACGAGGAATTCATAACTACCATAACGAGTCCGGAAAGCGGTTTTGGAGACATCTTCCCCCTTAACCCTTAATTGATGATAACCCGAGCGGAGATCGATTTTCGAATATACACAAGACCCTGGTAGTTGATCAAAGAGGTCATCGATGCGAGGAAGAGGATATCGGTTCTTAACCGTCAATTTATTTAGTTCACGATAATCAATGCACATTCGCAGGGATCCGTCTTTCTTTTTAACAAACAAAATCGGAGCGCCCCATGGTGAATGGCTAGGTTGGATAAAACCACGGTCAAGTAGTTCTTGGATTTGACTTTGCAATTCTTGCATTTCGGATGGAGCAAGCCTATACGGTGCACGTGCTACGGGTGCGGCTCCCGGAATAAGATCGATTTGGAATTCTACCGGTCGATGAGGCGGAAGACCCGGCAATTCGTCGGGAAATACATCGGAAAAGTCACTAACAATTGGCACATCATCGATATGCTTATCATCGGACTCGACTTTCTTAACGTGGGCAAGGATCGCAAAACAACCCTTACGGAGTAGTTTTCTAACTTTAAGGCACGAAACGAGGTTGAGTCTGGTGCAACTCTTATCGCCATAAACAATCAAAGGTTCACCATTCTCGATAGGAATTCAGATTGCGTTAAGATCACAAAGGATGTGAGATTTCATTTTGACTAACCAATTCATACCGATTATTACATCAAAGCTTCCTAGTTCCATGGGTATCAAGTCAATTTCAAATTCCTTACCCAAAATGTTTAACGTACACCCCCGGTAATATGTGTCGGCACTTAATAGTTTCCCGTTAGCCACTTCAATGGTATAAGTGGTATCTAATGGAAGAGGTGGAGTGCTAAAAGAATGAGTTAAAGTCTTGGATACAAAGCATTTATCGGCACCCGAATCGAATAAGCAAGAGACATAAGAATTGTTGAGAAGAAACGTACCCGTGACTAGTTCAGTGTCATCCCGGGCTGCCTCGGTGTTGATGTTGAAAGCTCGGCCGCGCGTGTTGGGGTTATCTTTCTTCTTTGGGCATGCATTTCTATAATGACCTGTTTGACCACATTCGTAACAAGTGCCCGTCTTTGGTGCATTGGGCCACTTTCGAGCAACGGGAGTGGCACTTTTACAATCGTTGGCCTTATGACCAACTCCTTGGCACCGGTGGCAAATTAACTTGCCACATTCACCAAAGTGATGTTTGTTGCATTTGTTGCAAAGAGGTAGGTTCCCGGCATAACCCCTCTTGCCGTCGGAGGTGTAAGGCTTCTTAGCAAAGTTGTTGTTGCTTGATTGGGAGGGTTCCCACTTTCTTTTGTTGCCGCCCGATTTATCCTCGGCCTTAGGTGCCGGAACTACGATTTCGTCAACCGTTTCAATTAGTTGGCGAGCCATGTTCATAGCGGCTTGATGAGTAGTGGGTTTGGATGACATCACCCCTTATTTGATGCTTTTTGGAAGACCGAGCATGTAGAGCTCAATCCTTTGAGATTCGGGGTTAACAAGATTAGGACACATCAAGGATAGTTCGGCGAAGCGTTGATTATAAGCTTTAAGATCGTTTCCGACCGCTTTCAAAACTCTTAGTTCTTCCTCAAGCTTTCGGGTTTCTTCGCGCGGAAAATATTCAACAATCATCTTTTCCTTTAGATTGGCCCAAGAGAGGGCATGAGCTTCATCGGTACCCACCGATTGAACATAGGTGTTCCACCATGTTAGAGCAATTCCGGAGAAAGTGTGAGTGGAGTATTTGACCTTGTCTTGGTCCCGACAACCGCTTATGCTAAAGACGGCTTCCGTTTGCTCAAACCATCGGGTGAGCACGACCGGTCCCCCCGTTCCATCAAAAGTGTGAGGTTTGCACCCCATGAAAGCTTTATAGGAGCATCCCTCGTTTGAGTTTCCGGCTCCATTGTTGTTGTTGTTGTTGTTGTTGTTGTTATTATTATTGTTGTTGGATGAGTGACCGGCCATGGCCGCATCTACGGCGGTAGCTATCATCCGTTCGAGAGCTTGTTCGGGAGTTTCATTGCGGCGTACACGACGAGGAGCCATTGTTCCTTCAAGACACAAGAATATCATTGATTAGTATTCTCATTAATACTAACCGTGATATAGAATAAAGATAAAGAGAAGTTTTTCCTTGACTCGCCTTAAATTCTTTATGTCATAATGTCGGAACTTTCATATGAGTCACCGTAATATAATCCCGGAAATTATATTACCCTGATTCATATGTGCATTCGACATCATTTCATATAGTCAAGGTGGCGCGTCAATCAAATTAAACAACGTGAGATTAAGATGAACTAAGAGTAGATATGAGTAGAAGCGTTCGAGTACAAATGCACAAGTAGTCAAGTAATTCCTACTTCAAGTCTATATGCCGGTTGTAGTCTAGACTCACCAATGTACCCTATGACTCGAGGTTGACACCAATGAACTCTAAATCCCTACAACCAACGCTCTGATACCATCTGTAGCGACCCGACCAAATCGTCATTGACGGCGCCGTCTACTTAGGTCCCGTTACGTGGTCATAAGTCTTTAAAACAACGTTTGACCAAATGATATGTCGCATTCATTTCAAATGTAAAGGTTGTTCAAGTTTACAAGAATAGTTCCACCACAAGTTACGATACCAAGTTTTAAGTACAAATGAAACTTATGCGACACAATTTAAAAGTATCCAAAAGACGCTCCATGTATGCATATATACTCGACATCCAATGCAAGTATCAAAATAATGAGCGGAAGTATGTATCATGTATCGTTCAAGGACCTGAGAAAAACATAGAAATCTGTCAACGAAAACGTTGGTGAAATCATAGGTTTAAGTAAGTAAGTACAAGTGAACCACAAGATCTGCATCAATGAAATAATAGTAATACATTCCAAAAGTTTGTTTCACGAGCACCCAATTATCAATGCTTAACATTTCCTTCCATTGAACCCCATCACTTAGTGCTAGAACATACACTGTTTCTCGAAAATATATTTCATTCGTAAACGGTAGCGAACCTTTTGAATGAGGGTTTGTCAAACCCATATGGATCCATACAACATAAGTTCTCGCTTACACCCGGCAAGTGTAACTAATGATAATCGAATTGAGGATTTTGTTCTAAACTCGTATGTAGAATGTTTGTTTTCCTGTACTTGTGTTCACTTAGTAAAAGAAATATTTATGTTTTCTCATCCCAAATGTAAGTTCAAAAAGAGTAAGAGTGGGACTATGATCTCACCTTGAATGCACGAGTAGTAAAGTACTTCAACAAGTAAATGTGTGCAAAGAACAATGCTAGTCTTGACCTAAACAAATAGGTTGTATCAATAACGATAGTCACGATTGGTCAAAGATGTTCAATTAGTCCTATGGCTCGTTACGACTCGATTAATATAGCATGTGAATCAATTTGTCAAGTTTCATGCACGATACAAGTAGTTAAGTATGTTAGAACGATTGTATAATCGTTTGGTTAAGTTTGACTAAAAGTCAAACTTGGTCAAAGTCAAAGTCAACGGGGTCGGGTCGGGTGTCCGACAATTTTCTCATGATGAGAAGTCATATACGAGTATAATAGTCAAGTTTCATGTTAATCGGAGTTACGGTTAAGCGGGAAACATTTTGGGATATGAAAAACAAAGACAAAAATGAGCTGGACCAAATGCGCGGCGCGCTGGGGGTTGCGCGGCGCGCACCCAAGTGTAAATCCTGGTCAGAAACTAACCAAGAAGGCAGACATCTGGGATTTTTGATTATGCGCGGCGCGCAGGTATGTGCGCGGCGCGCACTACCTGGGAAACATGTTGTTTGCAGAAAATTGGTCTAAGTCACGACCCAAAACACAATTTAACACATTTCATGCACCGAAAACATTTAAAACGCATATCATATATCATTAGAAAGGTAATTTGACAAGGAAGATAACTAAGTGCATTTACTCAATCAAAACCAAACAAACTCATATCAAAATCACCATTGATGCTCATCATTTATTACTCCAAGTTCATAAATGCCATATTATGATTCGGTAAATTAATGCACATGTGTAATACGCCGTTTTGAAGATAATCAAGCATACAACACAACTAGACACTTACAATTAACATTGCTAAGCACTTAATGTATCAAATATTCAATTTACTTTTATCAAACCCTAACCCAAAATCATAAAATCAACAATCTTGCTTATGAAACTAATCCATGTCAACCTACATACCAATTTGAAGCTAGTGATGTTAGGAACACAATTAAAACATGAACTTTCCTCATCAACCAACATATGTACACCTAAAACTCAAGATTAAACAAGCATTCTTTCAATATGAGCTAGTTACACCAAAATAGCAAGAACAAGCATACAAAACACATAATCATACTAGACTTGAGCCATAGACACTAATTAACAACCTTTTTAACTAAAAACTCAAGAACACATAAAATTAGTGATTTTAGAAAGTTACCCAAATTTGATGAAGCCGGTATGGAATCGAAGAGGAGATCACGAGGAGTTCAAATATGTAATTTGTTTGGCCCGAAGCTTGATCGATTGAATATGGATGATGAATTGCTTTTTGATGAATTAGAGAAAAATATGAAAGTGTTGAAAGAAAAGAAAAAAGAAAATGAGGAAAGAGGTGGAAGATGGTTGACTAGTCAAGTGCTAGTCACCATTTTGGCATGTTGGCAAAACAAGTCCCTCTACTTCCAATCGGGTGCGTTAAATTACCTAAACAAGATAATTTAAAACGCGTATTAACGGGAGATGTTATAAACATATAACAGAGTTTAAAATAGGTAAACGGAAAAGTAAATGGAAAAAGGCGGGATGTTACAAAGTATAAATCTTTATTTGTTATAATATAATAATAATAATGAAAATGATAATTTTAATAAAAATGATAGTTTTAAAAATTATTAGAATTTTAATAAAAATGATACTATAATTAAATATGATAATAAAAATAATATTACTAATAAGAATAATAATAATAATAATAATAATAATAATAATAATAATAATAATAATAATAATAATAATAATAATAATTAAAACTACCTTAAAAGCAAAAAAAAAAAAAAATGTCGCAGGCGGAGATTGAACACACGACCTCTAGCCTAGCACCCAACTCTCTTAACCACTTGTCTATATCTGTTTTTCTGAAATATGTTGCACCCGATATAAATATAACCCGTAAACGAAACAGCAGTCCAACAATCCACTTAGTTGGCCCAAGAAAAATTCACTTAACAGCCCAACACCATATTATATAGTCCGTATTTTTCATCAATTTAAATTGTCGGCTGAAAAATAAATAAACGAACGGAAGGAATACAGAAAAGGAGTGCACGTGTAACCACTTTTCCACTGTTTTCATCTTTTATTGCTCATCCTCATCATTGTGTTTGTGGGTTTTAAACAAAGTTAGTATCCTTCCAATTACAGTGTCATCTTTTCTGTTTCATGGTGACAGAAACAGTACGGGACAGCTGCAGTTATTCGTAAGTACTTAGGAGCAGTTTGCAGGTTGTTTGGCCCCGGTTTTGGGTCTGATCGGAACAGGAAAGCCAACAGTAACCACGGTAGTGGTGTAGGTGATTCTTGATGATCCGATGGTAATTATACATAATCCATTGTAGCCGTTTTATTTAATGGTGTTGAAAGTTTGTATGGTTGTTATTAGGTTGATCGTAATAGTAACCCAAAATAGAAAGAGTGATGAATAATTATATGGTGGTGATCTAGTGGTGATGGGTCTTCAAACTGAAAACGAAAATAGTGCACATCAACAAAAGGGAACTCACGATGGGTTTTTTTTTATAAGAAATTTGTGATGTGGGTGGTGACCATAATGAAGAGAGGGTGGTGATTATGATGTTTCCAAGGTGTAGGTAAAAGTGGCGGTTTAGTTGGGTGGTTCTTGGAGTTGTAGTTGAGACAGGATATTCGTAATAGCAGGTTCGATTAAATAGCAAACAGAAAAGATGAGAGGGAGAGGTGAGAGAGAGGAAGGAAGAAAAGAAACATGGTGATAGTTGTTCATGGTTGCAGGTGACGATGGTGTTGGTCTCGTGGTAGCTTGGATGAAGGTGTTGGCGGTTGATCTATTGGTGGTTATCCGGTGGTCACGGGTGGTGGCCGAAGGGTTATGGTTGGCGGCTTATAATAGTAGGAAACAGAAACTTAAATGGTTAGATGTTTGAGATGGTTGATCCATCTTGTAAGAGATAGGTAGACAGATATATCTATATGTTATTTATATATAATAGTATTTACTTGTAATATATGTTGTAACTATGTTGCGACAAGAATCACGGGCAAACAGTTTACAAGAAGAAAAAAAATATCAGATGGAGATAGGAAATATATTATACGCATAATTTTGGTCTTTTATATATCTGTACCGAAAATATCTGTATTTTTATAATTATATTTTATATAATCTGCATTTTATATATTAATCTTAATGATTAATAATTGTGTAAAAAATTTGATAATAAATTAATAAGATTGATAACAATAATATAATAACTTTATTATTATTCATAATATTTATAATAATGCTAATAATAATAACAATATTGCTAGTGGTATTAATATAACAGATTACAAATACACATAATTATTCGTGAATCATCGAGGGCAGTCGAAGGGTAGTTGATTACATGAACTTAAATTTCAAGGTTTTCGAGACTCAATATTACAGATTTTGCTTATCGTGTCGGAATCAAATAAAGATTAGGGTTTAAATTTGGTCGGAAATTTCCTGGTCATTACAGTACCTACCCGTTAAAGAAATTTCGTCCCCGAAATTTGGTAGAGGTCGTCATGAATAACAATAAGAATGTTTACATGACGAATATGAGCTGATAATGGAGTTTTATCATCATTGAGTAATGTAGATAAAACGATTCGATTACACGAAGAATATAAATGAAGCTATCGCAAAAGAGTGAGATGAGTATAAATATACTTGTTTTAACCGACGACGTAGTTATGATTGATTTCCGGAATTCACGGGATTTAAAGAAAATCTTATGTAATAAGATTTGGTTCTTTAGTGATTAGGGAAATCAGGATCTTCTTTGATTAAATGCAATAATCTGTTCTGATTTCTCTGTCGGATATATTACTATAAATCCACCCCTTCATTTCCTTATTTTCCACAACTCACATCTTCTACTCTTTCTCCTTAATTCCTACTTTAATACATTTGCCAATATGCTCCATCCCATTCTGATTCTTGATATACTCCTAACCTTCATATCTGTCATTGTTCTCTTTTATCTGCCGCCAGAAGACTCTATTCACTTTTACTATTACCTTGGGGTTATAGTGTTTCTAGTTATCCCTTGTCTCTATATTGCTATCCGCATTGATGTACACGGTTTGAAATCTCGGGGTTATTATTGGATTTTATATCTTCCCTTATATTTCGAATTTCTTTGCCTTTTTATTCTCCTCTCGATCTCTAGTAAAACGAGTAATGGTCCGGAATTCGTAGATATGAAATTTGGAATGAACATAGCTAATGCTCTAAGAAAGTAATGGTACGATTTTGATTTGTCAAATTACCAGAATATCCTGGAAATGACCGAATCATCAAGAAATATTTTCTTGATATTTTTAGAATTTATATAGAATGTAAGAGCCGTGTAGCATGGCACCTAATGATGGTACTGTGAATCATCACATTTCATTAGAAACTCAACATGACTTACTGTAATATAATGACGTTGATCAAGTGTCATTATATTATACTAATTCATGCATCAGTTCCCAACACTACTTCAAAACATTCCTATTTTAAACTCGAAGGTTTCAGAATTTAGAACTAACACAGTTTCTTTTATATTGTAATGCAGATATTACAGGGAGATACATGATCTCAGATAAGAATAGTTGTGAAAATATCTTCAGAAATATTGAGGATATTTATAATAAAGATACGATAATATCTTGGAATTTCTAATATCGAAGGATGATGATGAAGTTTTACCCGTAAGGGTTTAGATTCAGAAGCAAGGTGTTCGCTAAGGATTTCATCAGAAACAGAATCATCAGAATTCTTTAAATACAGGGTTTGGTCCTTGTATTTGTTCTTGGTTTCCTTCATGGTTAGTTCAATTCGATTTTCAATACCCAATTTTCTATCGAGTGTTCCTAACACTTCCTTCTTTATTATCAACTTTTGGCCATGAAGACCATCTACAACATGCTGCTTCGTCAGCATTCTCAAAGTTAACGGATCTGGGTCATCGGTTATCAAACCAAGGTGGTTTCGGGAGAATTGTGTTTTTAGATGATTAAACGCTGATGGTAATATGGTTGAATATAAAAGGTTCTCCGGTAACGATGGCGAAAGGACAACGTATATATATCGAGGTTATACTAAGACTAGTCTTACTGAAAAGTCAAAGTTAACTTGCTGAAGCTGTGACAAAATTGGCTACTTTGAAAAGGAATTGTAAGTTTTGTTTTGTTTTGTTTTTTGTTTTGTTTTTTTTTTTGCTAATAATTGATAAAGGATTCAACAAGGGTACATGTTAAACTATGACTTTGGGTTCGAGAGTTTTTCATGTGTATAAATCTTTTCTTCCGTAGATGAAGTGCGGTCGGTTCAACTTCTCGATTGAGGTGTTTTCAAGAATCATGAAAAATTTGAACGTGGATTGTAATTGTCGAGGTACAAATGAGGTTTAAGATGATATCAAGTGGCAAACTTGAAGAATTGTTTAGTTTCATATGTTATAATTAACATTTTAATTCATTTTAATTGTCCAAAGTTAGCAGTCCAATAGTCCGATTGTCCAATGGTCCAATAATTTCATATATATAATATTCGAATTAATTAATACGTATCGTGACCCGTGTACCGGTCTCAGTATTGATCACAACTCAAACCATATATATATTTTGGAATCAACTCCAACCCTGTATAGCCAACTCCAACATTCACATATAGAGTGTCTACGGTTGTTCCGAAATATATATATAGATGGGTCGATATGATAGATCGAAACCTTGTATACGTGTCCCGTTATTTATAGTGCGTAAAATAAATAAATATATATCATGACACGTGTACAACGTATTGTCTCAGAATTAATCCGACATATTGTATACATGTGTCCTGATTTAAAGTGCGTAAAAGTAAATAACAGAAATTAATTGACGATAAATAAAATTGCGATAATTAAATTGCGATAAATAAAATGTAACCAGTTAGCTAGGAACAGTTAGCTAGGAACAGTTAGCGTGGATTCTTAACAAAATTTCAATTAGTTAATTCGTTTGTTTCTAACAAATTTTATTTTGTCCGATGTTTTCTTCATTATGCCACTTGTTGGATTCTAATAGGTCAAAATTCCAAATATGAAATTTGAATGAAAATGATTATTTTGTGGTGAACGGATACGTATATCGGTGGTTGTAAGTAGGATAGTAAATGACCGTTGAATCAGATTTGAAGAATGTACAATGTAACTTATTAATATGAAATCTAAATATTCCTCGGGTACTACCTACCCGTTAAAATATTTTCATCATTAACAGTTTGTATGAAAGAATTTTTAATTACAATCTTTATGAAAATATACTTGCATATATATTTTCTTCGAATGTAATTATGAATTTAATGAGTCAATAGGATATTAAACTCATTTGATTTATCGTTATTACTAGATTACATGATCTCTAAAACATTAGAGATTACATAATCGTCATGTCGAACGAAGATAAATGAGGTAGAACGATATGTAAAGCGAAGATAATTGATGTAGAACGATATGTAGAACGAAGATCATACTCGAAGTACAGATAGTGTTATTGAGGCGTGTGATGTTGATATCCGAGGCACAGATTATGATGTTGAGGTTTACGACGCGGTTGTAGTTGAGGGTGATAAGGGTACTGTCGGCATTGATGATGGTGGTACGGATTATGCTGCTGGTGCTGCTGCTGGTGTTGTAATCTTCGCACCATGTTCTCCAAAGCCGTCACGCGAGCGCGAAGTTCGTTAACTTCTGCTAGTATACCGGGATGATTGACAATTGGAGCGAGCAGATGAATAAGATTCGAAATATGGGATAGTATATAATGGTAACGAGACACTCTGGAAATGAGAGAAATAATAGTTTCTCGAACAGGTTCTCCGGTAAGTGCTTCAGGTTCATTGCCAAGTGAGCAATTTGGTGGATGGAAGGGATCTTCGATGTGAAATGATTTTCAGATATCAGATGATATTCTAACTATATAGAATATGTATATATATAATCCTAAAGGTTTCGTAGACTACAGAGGAATTTATGGTATATGTCAGGCAAATCTACGGATGTGCTAAGATATGGATTATCAGATACGCTAAGATATGAATTTTGTCTATACACTATCGATGCACTAAATGCAGTAAGACGTGTCTAGACTTAAGAATGATAAGTAGGTAGTCTCCTAAGGATGATAAGCAGATGATTTCCGACTAGATATGATAAGCAAAACTTTTGACATGTAGACACGGTCGAAGCCCAGACTCACTAATGTATCCTAACAACTATCAGTTAGACACACTAATGCAAGACCTGGTTCGCTAAGACCACCGCTCTGATACCATTCTGTCAAACCCCGTCCAGGTCCCCCTGGACGAAATCATCAACATTTGGTTCCATTACGATGATCTACTCCAAGTAATGTCTTTAGTATGAGATTATGCACAGCGGAAGACTTAATTCGTACCTGAGAATAAACATGCTTTAAAATGTCAACGTAAAGTTGGTGAGATATAGGTTTGATGCTAGCAGCGTTATAACTATGGACCACAAGATTTCATATATTTAAACATAATACACTCGCAAGTGTATGTAAAAGTATTTAAGCACTTGGTAACCATACTTAACATTTAAATCATCGCAGCATATTCTTAAATAATCACTACACCGTACCAAGTGTAGTATACAGAAACGAAGTACTGTGCAACCGTTGAAAACTGGTTGTCCAGCCCGGTTGGGGTTGTCAGGCCCGATAGATCTATCAACAGGATTCGCGTTTACATTCCTCATGTAAATATTAGCTACCAAGTATAAAGAAATATGCCATGGTACAACTCAACATAGAATTTATTTTTGATCACTTGTGTCCATAACGTAAATCATAAAATGCATGTATTCTCATCCCAAAATATTTAGAGTTTAAAAGGGACTATATACTCACCTAATGTATTTTGTAGTAAAAATACATATAACATCATTGAACAAGTGTAAGGTTGGTCTTGGATTCACGAACCTATATTAATTATATATTTATTAACACATGGTAATCAAATAATTACATATATTAATTATATAATATTTATTTATTTAGTGTTGTAGTTTATATAAAATTTGTTTTACATTTTGTCTTAAATTATATATTATATATATATGTTTATTTTGTATATATATATATATAAATATGTTAATATATTTAATATATATTTATAGGTAATATAAATATATATTATGTATAAATCTTTATTTGTTATAATATAATAATAATAATGAAAATGATAATTTTAATAAAAATGATAGTTTTAAAAATTATTAGAATTTTAATAAAAATGATACTATAATTAAGTATGATAATAAAAATAATATTACTAATAAGAATAATAATAATAATAATAATAATAATAATAATAATAATAATAATAATAATAATAATAATAATAATTAAAACTACCTTAAAAGCAAAAAAAAAAAAAATGTCGCAGGTGGAGATTGAACCCACGACCTCTAGCCTAGCACCCAACTCTCTTAACCACTTGTCTATATATGTTTTTCTGAAATATGTTGCACCCGATATAAATATAACCCGTAAACGAAACAGCAGTCCAACAATCCACTTAGTTGGCCCAAGAAAAATTCACTTAACAGCCCAACACCATATTATATAGTCCGTATTTTTCATCAATTTAAATTGTCGGCTGAAAAATAAATAAACGAACGGAAGGAATACAAAAAAGGAGTGCACGTGTAACCACTTTTCCACTGTTTTCATCTTTTATTTCTCATCCTCATCATTGTGTTTGTGGGTTTTAAACAAAGTTAGTATCCTTCCAATTACAGTGTCGTCTTTTCTGTTTCATGGTGACAGAAATAGTATGGGACAGCTGCAGTTATTCGTAAGTACTTAGGAGCAGTTTGCAGGTTGTTTGGCCCCAGTTTTGGGTCTGATCGGAACAGGAAAGCCAACAGTAACCACGGTAGTGGTGTAGGTGATTCTTGATGATTCGATGGTAATTATACCGAATCCATTG